>NC_060125.1:383859371-384162401 GCF_021461395.2 Schistocerca americana
CGTGCAATGTCATTCGCTCGTTCAAGAGGGTTCTGTGGCAATAAAATCTCATGATATATGCCTATATTAACAATTGTTGCACAGGCAGGATGGAGGAACGTTACAAAGAAATGGACGTTTATTTTAGTAACGTTTAATTTGAATAGAATTGGTTAAAAGCAAAATACAAAACGAGTTTGTAAAATTTGTCCTAAGTAAAATAATTTTTAAAAATTGAACGAGTGCTTTAATTATTCTTCATCACGAGTAGGGAGACATATGAAAATGAAACGTCGTGTGGCTAAGGCCTCCGGTCGAGTAGACTTGTTGCCTGGTGCAAGTCTTTCGAGTAGACGTCACTTCGGCGACTTGCGTGTTGATGGGGATGATATGATGATGATGAGAACAAACCACCCGGTCCATAAGCGTAGAAAATCTCCAATCCAGCCAGGAATCGAACCCAGACCACTTTGCACGGCATTCCGTCGCGTTGACCACTCACCTATCGAGGCGGACGGCAGCAAATAATACACAACGAAACTACAGTCCTATGAGCTTTCGGTCTCATAATGCCAACCGCATAGAAAAAGCGTTGGCTTTATGTATATAAAAGGAACAGTCTGACTCTAGAAGTGGATACATCGCAATGAATCGTTTTCCGAGTTGAAAATGAAATTATGCAGAGGAGCTGTCAATATAAATGACCACTTTGCTCAGATTCTCAACTTGTGACGAAGTCTTCCGCTTCTATTAAAAAATATAGGTAGAAGAAACCCTTGAGAAAAAAAACATAGATTCATAAAGAAAAATCTATATGTTAATGCCACAGTTTCCAATAATCATCAGAATGTAAATTCATAGGGGACAGAACGAGGCATGCAGATTCCATACCACCAAAATTATTGTCAGCATTTATAGGGGAACTTCTCAGGAACACTAGGAAAACGAAGGTAGACTGTTCAGTTACAATAACGTGACCACCTATTAAAAGCCTGAATAACCACACTTTGCAAGGCGGCCCGATGCGAGACGTGCAGGAAGAGAGTCAGTGTACTACTCGAAGGTACCTATAGGCATGTAGAGCCACGCCGACTCCACTGCCGATGCCAGCTGCTGTAGTTTTCTCAGCTGAGTGTCAGTGGCGCGAATAGCCCGAACGCGGTGGTCCCACTCATCCTCGATTGGGTTTAAATCTTTGGAGTTTGATGGCCAGCAGAGTAAAGTAAATTCATACAGGCGCTCCTCGAACACTCGTATACATTGCGAGCTGTATGACACGCAGTGTTATCCTTCTGGTAGATTCCATCGTGCCGAGGAAAAGCAGACTGCTTGTAGATGTGGACGTGGTCCCCAAGGACAGTTGTGTACTTATGTTGACCCACTGTGCCTTTCATAATGACGAGATCACACAGCGGATGCCAAGAAAACTTCCCCAGACCATAACGCATGCAGGGTATTTGCTTTCAGATGTTTCCCGCTATACATTTCACGCCGTACACAGCAACGTCCGTGTGTCCGATGGAACAAAACCGTGAAACATCTAAAAAGGGCACATGTCGCCACTGAGTGGCCACCCAGTAGTAGTAATGACGTGCAAATTCCTGCCTCCGTCGCAAATGAAGACTAGTCAGCATGGTTGCATGCACTCGATCCCTGCTATGGAGACCCACACGCAGATACGTTCGCTCTACGGTCGTTGAGGAGACACTCTCGGTAACCCTTTGGTTCATCTAGGAGGTCAGTTGCTCAACGATTGCTCGTCTGTTTTGCTCGTACATATCTCCTTAGCCGTTGTTCACTTCTGTCTCGTATGGTCCGTGGAGTTTCTCAGTTGCCTCTGAGATGGTTTTGGATAGCACCGCTTCCCATGCACGGTGTACTTTAAACAATTTACAAACGTAGCCGTTCAGAAATGCTTCCGTGATTGACCCGAAAACCTATTATCAAGCCGTTTTGGGTGCCTGGTGACTCACTTCGATTCTGCATTACGACGACTGCACTGTTCCCTGTGTGCCCGCGACACGCTTGATACACCACTGGCCATTAAAATTGCTACACCAAGAAGAAATCCAGATGATAAACGGGTATTCATTGGACAAATATATTATACTAGAACTGACATATGATTACATTTTCACGCAATTTGGGTGCATAGATCCTGAGAAAACAGTACCCAGAACAACCACCTTTGGCCGTAATACCGGCCTTGATACGCCTGGGCATTGAGTCAAACAGAGCTTGGATGGCTTATACAGGTACAGCTGCCCATGCAGCTTCAACACGATACCACAGTTCAACAAGAGTAGTGACTGGCGTATTGTGATAAGCCAGTTGCGCGGCCACCATTGACCAGACGTTTTCAGTTGGTGAGAGATCTGGAGAATGTGCTGACCAGGGCAGGAGTCGAACATTTTCTGTATCCAGGAAGGCCCGTACAGCACCTGCAACATGCGGTCGTGCATTATCCTGCTGAAATGTAGGGCTTCGCAGGGATCGAATAAAGGTTAGAGTCACGCGTCGTAACACATCTCAAATGTAACGTCCACTGTTCAAAGTGCCGTCAATGCGAACAAGAGGTGACTGAGACGTGTAACCAATGGCACCCCATACCATCACGCCGGGTGATACGCCGGTATGGCGATGACGAATACACGCTTCCAATGTGCGTTCACCGCGATGTCGCCAAACACGGATGCGACCATCATGATGCTGTAAACAGAACCTGGATTCATCCGAAAAAATGACATTTTGCCATTTGTGCACTCAGGTTCGTCGTTGAGTATACCATCGCAAGCGCTCCTGTCTGTGATGCAGCGTCAAGGGTAACCGCAGCCATGGTCTCCGAGCTGCTGCAAACGTCGTTGAACTGTTCGTGCAGATGGTTGTTGTCTTGCAAACGTCCCCATCTGTTGACTCATGGATCGAGACGTGGCTGCACGATCCGTTACAGCCATGCGGATAAGATGCCTGTCATCTCGACTGATAGTAATACAAGGCCGTTGGGATCCAGTACGGCGTTCCGTATTATCCTCCTGAACCCGCCGATTCCCTATTCTGCTAACAGTCATTGGATCTCGACCAACGCGAGCAGCAGTGTCGCAATACGATGAACCATAATCACGATAGGCTACAATCCGACCTTTATCAAAGTCGGAAACGTGACAGTACGCATTTCTCCTCCTTACAAGAGGCATCACTACAACGTTTCGCCAGGCAACGCCGGTCAACTGCTGTTTGTGTATGAGAAATCGGTTGGAAACTTTCCTCATGCCAGCACGCTGTAGGTGTCACCACCTGCGCCAACCTTGTGTGAATGCTCTGGAAAGCTAATAATTTGCATTTCACAGCATCTTCTTTCTGTCGGTTAAATTTCGCGTCTGTAGCACGTCAGCTTCGTGGTGTAGCAATTTTAATGGCCAGTAGTGTATATCGTCCTTTGATAGTGCTGCCATCTTCACCTGTGAGTGTTTATTGCATGTTTACCACTGTGGCATAGATTTTTCATGATTCAGTGGACGGACTCTACAGAACTGGCTCATCACAAATGTGAGAAACATGAAGACCAAGCAGAATCTACGTTGTAAGATGTGTGTGCTGTGTTGCTTTGCAATCATGAGCAGCTCAGCTAAAGTCATGATCTGTTTAGCTGTGCTGTGTTATATGAATTTTTACATCCTTGTATACTGCTGAAAAAGGGATCTGACCAGGAATAATGGAAGAAGCAATCACAGAACACACATACTCTTTCATGACAAACGTGCAAGGTAATCGATTTGAATAGCTATGTACTCGAACACCCAGCACGTAATCACTTACGAAATTCTATCCGAATGCTATATACAGTACTTACTATCTTGTGTATATGAAGCGTGGTGTGCCGTTGGTGTTCTCATCAACGAGCTTTGACATTACGCGACACGAGACTGCTGCAGGCTAACAAGCCGACAGTAGCGGTATATTGTCTACCTGAAATACATGTAATGGTTTACGACCACGCTAAGGGTCTGACATAGACGTCTAACTTCGTGGACTGCATCACTAAATAACCCGTCGAAGCCCAGGTAAGGGAATCGTCGATGATCGGTCGGCAATAAATTTAGTAATGCCTGGGAACCCGCACTAAGTCTGATTAGGAGAGGAAGGGGATATCCCACAACGAAGACAGAGCAGCAGTACAGACGCCTGAACGCGATTACCTGGGCATGAATCACCTAAAAACACAAACACTGTCTCTCTCTCTCTCTCTCTCTCTCTCTCTCTCTCTCACACACACACACACACACACACACACACACTCAAGCTCACATACGTCAATAACACACAAAAGCACCAAGCAAATAGCATACCCGCAACAGAATCTGGTCGACTGCCTGAGAGTATGCAAGTTTCGTAACACCATCTACAGACAACAGTGACAATTGTAATCATTAGAGCCCCCCGTTTCGCTTTACATTCTCCAACTAGTTTACATAAATTTTATATTCACATTTTATTTTCACTACCACCTCCCTAAGTTTCTGTTGTTAATTTAATGATATATTTTTTATATTGTCACCTGCAACTACCTAACTTATTTCAATTTTACTATTTTCTATGTCACTGAGTTTAGAGTATGTCCCACCTATGCAGTTATTGATAGGTCTTTGCATTAATCATCATCCCTAGCATAGTAGTAATCCGTCTCCTCGCAGTATAAATTATAGTTACTTTTAATTATGATGCATTTTATATGTTCACTTAAACTAGTACACTATCATGGTCAAGTACCGAGATTGTTATAACAGTATACGCTCATACCTTATTTTGAACAGAACCTCTCTGAGGTGCTCTATGTCTGCTTGACTAAACGACTGTGGGCTATTATTTATGTTTGTAACTTTTGTTATGATTTTATTCGTCATCCATGTAAATTACTGTTGTATGTTTTATATCGTATGTTTGTAGTTATTATTATTATGTAGACCCCTGATTTATACTAAATTTCAAAATATTGTAATCCATCACAAAAAATGTATGAGTGTAAATTATAAATTGTAAACCAGAATGATGAAAAGCTCTTATAATATGTAGCACAAAATAAAAAAATTGTAATAAAAAAAATCTTGATAAACTCCAGTTGGCTGAAGAGGGCATTAGAAGCCTTAAAACAGCCCGCCCTCCTCCATAAGATGGAGAAATGAAAAGGGCAAATCAAAGAAAAAAAATTCGTGGCAATCAGTTCGTCAGCACACCAAGCGATGGTAACGTGGTCGCTAGCCAAAATATTGTGCCCTTTGAACACTGACATTCGGATGTTCACGAATGAACTATTTCGTTAATTATTTAACTACTTACACATTTACTGGTCACTGGTGCTACGTAAACTGTGGGCTAAAGGTGTCGAGAAGACGGCGGCATGGTAGTAAATAACTATAACTAGGAGAGAGAGAAAAACACACATTTAATAAGCTGAAGGCTAATACTGGAGTGGAAGATGTGGTGCAGTGAAAATGTAAAGGAGTTTGGTCGGATATACAGCCTGGCGGTGGATGGTAAATCGACTAATCAAATTCTTTATTGCTTTCCACGACTTTATAAAACACGTAAAAGATGACTTAATGTGGAAGTGAGTAGATCACTTTATAAAACAAGCAGGTGAAACACGAATGCGTACAGTTGAAGCACCTTAGGCGTGGAGAGGTCGTAGGAGACAGTTACCATGATGTAGATGTGAAATGGCTGATATTAATAATAACACGCGCTGTGTAATACGATCCGCCATCGGACACGACAACCTCTATTTCCATGGGTTACAGGAGCAGGAGATAAATGCGTCTGTTGCATGCAGCAATTTCAGTTTCATAACAGCGAAATAAATGTTTTTGAAAAAAAAATTCTGACAATTAGCTATAAATTACTACTCATTTGTTTCACACAATGATGACTCCAGATTTTTAGTCATTCTCAAATGCATGCCGAAAAGTTATAATACACCGGACCTGTCCACGTGACATTTCATCGCTTGGTCTGGAAGACCATAGTAGTCAATCATTATTTCGGTTTGATGGGAATTCCCAAGTCCATGGTGAAATGTTAGAATATACAAGTGTCTGACCGGTCTACTTGATATGCCATTACTTGGTCTGGAAGTCCACGGTAATCATTTTCGTGGGGGCTATGTGTCCCTTTTGTAATGAGTTACGTCATCGTAATGAAGAGAAATGCCGATCCAGGAAATTTTGCAAGACTGCGAATCCGACGAACTATTAAACGCTGGGGACTTATTTAAGGTTTGTGTCAGAGATATGGAAAGACGTAAAGGATTAGCTGAACAAAATCGACAATGTTTCGAAAAGAAGTTTGCTGTATTTTCTCCATGTAAACCTCTACTGAATGCTGATCACCCACTTACTGCAACTAAACTGACTTTAGTAGTGTGGGGTGCAAGGGTTGTGTTGTGAATAATTTTTGCATTGTATAACTGGAGGAGTATATGGTTCTGCTGAGTATATCGTACCGAAAATCGTAACGTAGTATCGTTGTAACGTAGTGCTTGTGACAAAAACGCAGTCTTGCAGACTGGTAGCGGCATATTACTTTCTGAGTAGGTACCATATCCCCACGTGTATCGTTTGACGCTAATTACTGGGTATTTCCGCTTGTATTTTCTTACGTGTCAGGGTTGTGCGACTCTGTATTTATGTAACAGAACATTGGGGATTCACACATTAAGACTCATCTCTTTAAATAAAGGTAGCCCCAGTAGATCGTTCGCTGCTATAGCTGACTCCAATCCAATTTCACTCTGTTGCTGTCAGAATGACTAATGTTTATGATACTCTTCTTTAAGATGGACGCTGTGCAAATACATAAATTACTCAATATATAAACAGCAGTGTAGCCTCACTGTGTGTGCTGGAGACATCCCTGACGGCCTTTGAGTGACTGCAAGCTGCTGCGAATGGGTATACGTGGAGGGCTACCTCGAGTACTATCCCCTCCTATGGATACTGTGAACTCTGCAGGAAGTACAACATTTATCTGTGCTGAAGTAAGCTGTCGCCAGCACACCAGAAGGCAAAGAGGTTGCGAGAAGATCGATAGTAGATGCAAGCAACGTACCTATCGGAAGGGAGGCCAAATAGAGACTCGCAAGCAACGCGCCGCCAACGCCCTTTCGACTGCCAGTATTTAGATCGCTCAGTTAATCACACAGTGAGTCAACAAGTCAAGTCATCGCTCGCAGCCCAGTGGGGGTTGCAGTCCTAGTTAGCTCAAACGCTAGCTCAGAGTCAGTCAGTACCCAGCGACCAGAGTAGTGTACATAATTCGCCAACAGTGAGGCTAACGTGGATTATTCCAGGAAGAGCTTGCACCATAGCACATGGAAGCGTAAGTAGCTCTTTATATTAGTAAAGAATCCTGTTAATAAACGCGTGCAGTTGTGTTATAGATAGAGGATACCGGGCACCAAACAACATCCTCTCCTTTCTTGCCATGGTACAAGCCTACAGTGACAACGAGACCACACAAAATTATCCTACTTGTTCATTTGACTGGGTCGCGTAACAGTGCTTGATCTAGTTAGGCAGAGGCAGGAACAAAAAATTCATTGTGTTACAGTCATTCCCCTAACCAACAAGTTTGATGCGCTGTCTTCGACTGAAATGAAAACTGAGCGGGTGAGACTCATTTCACTAGTTGAGAAACGTGCTGTGCATCATACTGACAGCCAAACACAAAGGGGTAGGGGTTTACGAATCGTCAGGAGTTCAAATGAACGGAGAATAATGGCAAACGTAAGGAAATGAGAGCAAACTATGGGTTCGAAATGGCTCTGAGCACTATGGGACTTAACTTCTGAGGTCATCAGTCCCCTACAACCTAGAACTATTTAAACCTAACTAACCTGACATCACACACATCCATGCCCGAGGCAAGATTCGAAACCTGAGACCGTAGCGGTCGCGCTGCTCCAGACTGTAGCGCCTAGAACCGCTCGGCCACTCAGACCGGCCAAACGATGGGAAGGGACATTATATACAGTCAGTGTGTATGACTGCGGACCTCATTCAACATATGGAGAGGCATTTACACTGAAGGAACAGGATGTAGTCAACTGTAGACTGTGGTGCATGTTGGAACAAACGATACCTGTCGTCTGTGCTTTTAGATCATATTTGGATCATTCCAGTGAGTGGCAGGAAAGTTCGAGAATCCCAGCCTTCTTCGCAGGGTTTCAAGGAAGCCCACAATTATCAGCCTTAGACCAAGAAAAGATTGTGGGCCCATGATTCTGATTCGAATGGAAGGCTTGAACAAGAAACTGGGAAGAATCTGTGACGAGCTATTTTGAGAATTGTTTGTCTTCCGGTGTTTTCCTGAATCGCTCCATGGATATGCAGGGAAGGTACCTTTCGAAGAACACGGCAAATTTTCCTTCATCATTGAAACTAGTCGATCTTGTTCTCGGTCTATAATCACCTCGACGTCGACCGGGTGTTAAACCCTAATCTACTCGTATACTCTTCCCTTCTTCCCTAAGTGGGTCAGGTGTACACTACACACCTAAATCTGCTACCCAGGCCAGTGGCTGTGTTTGGTGTGCGCACAAAAGGTATTTTAGATTAGGCTACTCTTCATCCATTCCAGACAACGAAAACTTTACGAACTCCCCCCTTCCCTATAGACGAGTGTGTTAAAATCCTAGTGGTTATCAGTGAAACCTTTAGCAACAAAGAAACAGAGATGTATTTTATCCATAACGGATGCAGAATTTCTCTGAAGCGCTCCGTGAAAGCAGTGAGGCTCGCATAATGCTAAATTCAGATAGCTGGCTAAAATCGTAAGTTGACAATAGTGAGACTTACGGGGAAAATTTAGGCATACATCAAAAGAATGGGCTAATGAGATCTGGAGGTGGTGTATTTGTCGTAGTTGGCAAGAAATTAAAATCAACCTTGACAGAAACTGAGGTTGTGTGCGAGATTGTTAGGCAAAGCTCAGTATCAGTGGTGTGCATAAAATTATTATAGGGTCCTTTTGTCGACCACCAGATTCACCTCTTCATGTAACCGAAAACCTTAGGGAAAATCTCAGTTCGCTAGGAAAATTGGGCCTAATGTCAGTTCTCAATAATATTGTAATAATAGGAAGAGACTTTAATCGTCCACAAATCGATTTGGATCCTTACAGTTTTTAAGTGGTGGACAGGACATGACAACCTCTGAAATCTCACTGAATATAGTAGAAGAACATTGGGTAGCTTTGAGAGATGAAATAGAGAAGGCAGAAGAGGATGAAGTAGGTAAAAAGACTAGGGCTAGTAGAAATCCTTGGGTAACACAAGAAATATTGAATTTAACTGACGAAAGGGGAATATATAAAAAATGCAGTAAATCAAGCAAGCGAAAATGAATACAAACGTCTCAAAAATGAGATCGACAGGAAGTACCAATCGGCTGCGCAGGAATGGCTACAGAACAAGGACGTAGAAGAATATATCACTAGGGTAAGGATAGACGCCGCCTTCGGAAAAATAAGAGACCTTTGGAGAAAAGAGAATCACCCTTATGGATATCAAGAGCTTATATGGTAAACCAGTCCTAAGCAAAGAAGGGAAAGCCGAAAGGTGGAAGGAGTATATAGAGGGTGTATATAAGGGCGATGTATTTGACGGCAATGTTATGGAAGTGGAAGAGGACGAAGATGAAGATGAGATGGGAGATATGATACTGCGTGAAGAATTTGACAGAGCACTGAAAGATTTGAGTAGAAACAAGATTCCGCGTGTAAACGACATTCCGTTAAGACTGCTGATAGCCGTGACAGAGCCAGTCACGACCAATCTCTTCCATCTGGCGGGCTAGATGATTCAGACAGGCGAAATATCCTCAGACTTTAAGAAGAATGTAATAATTCCAATTCCAAAGAAAACAGGTGTGAAAATTACCGAACTATGAGTTTAATAATTAGCGATTGAAAAATACTGTCACGAATTCTTTACAGACGAATGGAAAATCTGGTAGAAACCGACCTCGAGGAAGATCAGTTTGGATTCCATAGAAATGTAGGAACACGCGAGGCAATACTGATCCTACGACTTACCTTAGAAGCTAAGAAAGGCATTTGAAGACTTAAATAAAGCTTTTGACAATGTTGTCTGGAATATTCGTTTTCAAATTGTGAAGGGGGCAGGGGTAAAATACAGGGAGTGAAAGACTATTAATGATTTGTACAAAAAGCAGAAGGCAGTTATAAGAGGGGCACGAAAAGGAAGCAATGGTTGAGAAGGGAGTGGGACATGGTTGTATCCTATTCCTGGTATTATTCAATGTGTTCATTCAACAAGCCGTAAAGTAAATAAAAAAGGAATTTAGTATAGGAATTAAATTCCAGAGAGAAGAAATTAAAGTCTTAAGGTTTGCCAATGACACTGTAATTCTGTCAGAGACAGCAAAGGACCTGGAAGAGCGGCTGAACGTAATGGACAGCGTCTTGAAGACATAAGATGAACATCAACAAAAGCTAAACAAGGGTAATGGAATGTATTCGAATTAAATCATGCGATGCTAGGGGAATTACATTAGGAAAAGATACAGAGTACTAGATGAGTTTTGCTGTTTGGGTAGCAAACTATTTAAGGATGGTCGAAGCAGAGAGGATATAAAATGTGGACTGGCGATGGCCAGGAAAGCGTTTGTGAAGAACAGAAATTTGCTAACGTTGATCACAGATTTCAGTGTGAGGAAATCTTTTCTGAAAGTATTTGTATGGAGTGTAGCGATGTATGGAAATAAAACATGATCAATAAACAATTTAGACAGAAAAAGAATAGAAGCTTTTGAAATGTTGTGCAACAGAAGGATGCTGAAGATTAGATGGGGTAGATCACGTAACTAATGAGAAGGTACTGAATATAATTGGGGAGAAAAGGAATTTGTGGCCCAACTTGACTAGAAGAACGGCTCATTTGGTAGGACACGTTCTGAGACATCAAGGGATCACCAGTTTAGTACTGGAGGGAAGCGCGAAGAGTAAAAATCGTAGAGGAAGACCGAGAGATGAATACACTAAGCAGATGTAGAAGGATGTAAGTTGCAGTTGTTACTCGGAGCTGAAGAAGCTTCCACAGGATAGAGTAGCGTGGAGAGCTGCATGAAACTAGTCTTTAGATTCAAGACCACAAAAACAATACCACCATCACTATTAAATAATTCTGAAAAACGCAAATTTTGTTAAACCTAAATTAAAGAAGCTTTTAAGCTACATACATTCACACGTAATAACACTGGTTCCTGAAATACCATTTTTGAAAATAAGCTTTAACACTATGCTGTCAGGGTATTTTCAGCGCGAAATTTCCTGGCACATTAAATGTGTGTAATGGACCTAGCCTCGAATTCGGGAACTTTCTCTTTCGTGGGCAAGTGCTCCTTGCTAGAGCAATGCTCACCAAAGGCAGTGGTCCCGAGTTCGAGTCTCTGTCCAGCACACAGTCTTAATCTGCCAGGAAGTTTCATAACAGCGCACACACTGCTGCAGAGTGATAATTGCATTCTGGAAATATTTTCAGCGTATCTAATTAAAAATGTACACATTCTTTCTTACTCTACGTAATTATATTACTAACATTTGTTTTATGTTTTAAATTGGCATTTTACATTTTATATTTATTTTTTAATTTACCATTTTATATATGCATATCTTGTGAATTGAAAATATTAAATAACACATTATTATCATACAAAATCGTTCCAAAAACAAACATCTGTAAATAAATGGTTAAAACATAACATTTCTTAAACCACACACATATAATAAACCAAATTTATTCATATAATACACATGACAGAGAACACAACACAAAATAAAATTCAGTAGGATTTCAAACTGTCTCAAGTGACCCTCTAAATATCTCCATTTTCATGAGGCAAATTGCAGTAGGTTGGTAAGCCTTGGAGAAGAGAATTAATTATGTACTAGTGACTACATCTTCATTATATTACTTTTCAATTGGAGATTAACATCATAATCATTCAATGAAACTAGATCTGAAAATCTTTTCAAAAATTTCCTCCATTGAAAGCCATATACATCTTACGACTGTATCTGTACCTGTACCTGTACCTGATGAACAATTTTCATTCCTCAGGTATGATGCTCTACACAGTTCTTTCACATTGAGAGCCACAAGAAGCTAACAAGAAGCTAACTATAATACAGATTTTTCTCCCTAACTGAGAAAGAAAACGTCTTTCAGATATATTTTGACTTAAAACGTCTTTCAAATATATTTTGACTTGGCCAGATGTTTGATTATAAGATTTGGGGATTCAAAAAGTGATTCTCGAGTTGTCAGTCCAAACTTACCATTAGTGTCTTTTGAAACTATGAAAAAGTGGGTGGTCAGATTGAAAAACCATATTGATCGTGATATCTAAAGGTAATGAACTTGTTCATTAGGTTGTCACAAAGGACTTAACGGCATATGCATGGTTTTGAGATGTATACAACATTGTGACAGGATTACCAGACCAAGTTTTGTTGAGTTACTACGCTGTCAATCTACACTTGAGAAACAATATGATGAAGTGCAGTCACCGGTACATAATGAATTCTCTTCACCATGGCTTACCAATCTTCTGAAATACGCCTGATACAAATCAGAAGTTTTAGAGGGTCACCTGCAACAATTTGAAATCCTACTGAATTTTGTATTATAAGTGTTCTCTGTTGTGCCTATTATATGAAGCAATTTTGTTCGTTTTATGTGTATGGTGTAAGAAAAATTCACATTGTAACCATTTATTTACAGAGTATCATTATTGTAGAGATTTTGTATGATAATAATACCTTCCTTTTTATTTTATATTAACAAATTACATATACATAAAATAATGAACTAAAAACAAAAAAAATGAATGTAAAATGAAAAAAGCAATTTAAAACATGAAACAAATGCAATGAAATTAATTAACTAGACCAATACCGAATGGTTAAATAATTTAATTAGGTATAATGAAAATACTCTGACAGCACATTGTTTACAGCTTATTGTCTAAAAATAGTATTTCAGAAACTCCCTTCATTATGGGAAAATATAACTACGTTTAAAGCTTCCTTAATGTATGTTATAACCAAAGTTTCCAAGTTTCAAAATTTATTGTTAGTGTTAGGGTATCCCCCAAATTTTCAAATTATTGCAAAATTTGATTACACAATTTTCAATAATGTTAATTGCTTACCAACTCTCATATGAGATACATTTTTTATTTATCATCGCCTGAAAGATATTTTCTCCAAGCCTAACATGCAAAATTACTTTTGCGTTGTATTTTACCCCTCAAAAATGAAATTGTGCACCAATAAAGCAATGCGTATTTCATTATTTTGCATCCTTTGCACACCAACCAAGTTTCGTCAGGATCATTATTGACACTTGGAAATGCTCCCTTGTCAGTATCACACCTATGCTTGTTGTCAAATGCACAACTCTTTTGGATATCAAAGAAAAATGTGTGACTCAACTGTTGGGTTTTTGATAGGGGGGACACAAAAAGTTATCTACGATGGAGAGTCAAAATCAGGTGTGCAAGGAACATCAGATGCACTCCTGGGTAGTATGTTAGGAATATTGCTGTTCATGTTGTAAATTATTGATCTTCCTGGCAATATTACAAGTACAAAATTGTTAAGGCTTTCGTGGCAACTTGTTGACATACTGCCTATTGGCTTCTGTCTCGGGTTCTTCGGCCGACGTTCATCTAATGATTTTTCTGATGTTTCGCCAGCACGAGTGGCTGGCATTGTCAAAGCTTCACCAAGCTCGGCTCCAGTTCACCACCGGCAGTGGAGGGTGAAGCTTTGACAATGCCAGCCACTCATGCTGGCGAAACGTCAGAAAAATCATTAGATGAACGTCGGCCGAAGAACCCGAGACAGAAGCCAATAGGCAGTTTGTCAATATTAAAAGTAATAATATCCACAAACTTTTCCCTGATCATGCAGCTATCTATAATGAAGAAATGTCTGCAAGAAGCTGCAAAAATAATCAATGAGAACTTGATAAGATTTGAAAGTGGCGTAAAGACAGTCAACTAGCCTTAAAAGTTCTGATATGTAAAATTATGCATTTCACAAAACGAAAAATGTATGTGTTATCACTATAATATCAATGAATCTGTTGGAATATTATGAATACCTGGTTGTAACACTTTGTAGGGATATGACATGAAATCAACACATGAGCTCAGTCGTAAGTAAAACAGGTGGCAGAATTTAGTTTATTGGAAGAATACCAGAGAAAGGCAATCAGACTAAACTCATGTGTGACTTATTTTAAATAGGACTAATGGGAGATGTTAAATAAATAATGAGACGCACAGCACAAATGGTGACAGGAAAAGTATCATGGAAGAGTATCACAGAAATACTGAAAAATCTGAACTGGTAGACTCTAGAAGATAGATATAAACTATATTGAACAGCCCACGTACATAGTTTCAAGAACCAGAATTAAATCTTGACTCTAGGTACCACAAACTCCTAAATGGTACTCCCACTGGCAAGATCAGATTAAGTATAGCATGCACAAAAGCATTTAAATAGGCATTATTCCCACACTTTCTAAATGAGTGGACTAGAAAGAAACCCATATAACTGGAGCAATGGGATGTACACTCTACCATGCAATTCTCAGTGGTTTCGAAGGTGTTGATATAAATGTTGACACAGGTGTATATGTAGATGTAGATGTAGGATATAAATTTCCAAAATTTCTGTGTAGGTTCTGAGTAAACACACTAAAGACTCCCAGATCCATTATACTTTAATTGTTGCTATTTCTATGTACATACACATTGTCTACTGGAAGAGATTGCTGATCCCCCATTGATTAGGCTACTTTCAGCAGCATATGTGACTGTTGTCTCTACCATGTCACCATCTACATGAGGTTCTGTGTTAGATTCAGCGCAAATAACTTTATGTTGTTTCCTGTATATCACTGGCATAGATGCAGTTGTTGTTCCAACAGCAGTAACCACTGTTGCTTGTGTTGTGGACAATGTATTAAATGCTTATATAGCTCCTATTATAGTTACAGTATATTCTGTTGTTGGCAGTGCTGCTTTAATTGTGGACTCTGTTGGTGTAAATCCTTCTGTTGTTACTGTTGTAGAATCTCCAGTGAGACTGTTACTGTTGTTCCACTACTGCCATTGTCTGCAGTGTAAACCATCATACAGGTTATTGGTCATAGAATTCCATCACCGCCTGTATAGTGACACCAGTATGAGACAGAGGTTATGAGGTTATTTTTGTTCAATCTAGATCGATAAGAGAACAAATACAGTTTCTGCGACATGCAAAAGCTTGTGATTAAGAGGAGAAGCTACTTTCATCCACTGTTGCTGCGTTTCTGCATTTGCCATCAAGTGCTCGTTTCACTTACAGCAATTTAAGCTGTTCTCCTAGATTCCTGCATAATCACACACTTGGAAATCGCGACAAACTGGGAAATTAAAACCACATATTTGTGATGTGGAAGAATAGGTCACTATATCTCTTTTCACTTGTAGAAATTTAGGCTGTACTATCAGTTTCCTGTGTAATCATGCCCTCAGAAATCACAACACATCCTGAAAAAGAGCCAATTAATAACAAGCAAGTATGGAAATGTTAGTGATGCTCATTGTACTTTGAGTTTTTTAATCAGATGGAAGTCAAAAATTCGATCATAATCATTCCTGAGAGAGCACTCTTAGCAGTTAGAAATATAAAGCAGAGTGTATATGTGCAAATGCATGTGTTCACAATCTCTTAATAAGTACCTATACCAATGTTCACCAAATTTTGCCCAGGAACAGCAGGGTCCATCAGTATCAGTACTGTGGGGTTTGTAACCTCCTAACTTCGTAAGTAGCAGAGATAAGGGCAAAACATACTAATGTATAGACTGCCTTGCATGACAGGAACCTCAAGTACACACGGTATTGGCTTGCTAAATCAATCTGCTTTCTATGGCTGCATACATTTCAGGGGCAAGAACCAGTTATCCAGACCCCAAGGTGTAGTCTGCCCTGAATGACAAGCATGTTGGGTCGTAATATTGCCCCACTCTATGGACATGATTTATGTGGTGGCCTATATATCAGACCAAATAATTGATTTTCAAACCCTTGATGTTAAGTCTATCCTACATGAAGGGTATGTTGTGGATGTAGTATCAGCCTCCGTTACAGAACTGTATTGCATATGCTACATGTGCATATGAGAATGGCTGGAGATGGGGTTGAGATGGGCAGAGGAGGGGATAGACAGAGCAAGTGGAGGAGCATATGAACAGATAGGGCCGGCCGGTGTGGCCGTGTGGTTCTAGGCGCTTCAGTCTGGACCCGCATGACTGCTATGGTCGCAGGTTCGAATCCTGCCTCGGGCATGGATGTGTGTGATGTTCTTGGGTTAGTTAGGTGTAAGTAGTTCTAAGTTCCAGGGAACTGATGACCACAGATGTTAAGTCCCATAGTGCTCAGAGCCATTTGAACCATTTTTTAAACAGAGAGAGGGGAGGAGTGGGAGGTGGATCAGGCAGGTCTAAGCTGTAGAGGGGAAGGGGGCATGTGGAAAGGGAAGACAGGGAGATGGAAGTGGAAAGAGAGATGGGATGGAGGGTATGGTCAGAGTGAGCAGGGAGGAAGCTATGGTCAGAGAGAGGGGGTGGGGGAAATGGGCAAATAGAGGGGTGGACGAGATGGAGAATCAGAGAGAGTGAAATGGAGGTGATAGGCAGTTAGAGGTGGGAAGATGTGTTGGGAAAATACAAGAATATTTTACAACTGAGAAGGTGAAATGAAATGAAATGTCGTGTGGCTAAGGCTTCCCGTCGGGTGGACCGTTCGCCTGGTGCAGGTCTTTCGTTCTGGCGCCACTTCGGCGACCTGCGCGTCGATGGGGATGAAATGATGATGATTAAGACAACAGAACACCCAGTCCCTGAGCGGAGAAAATCTCCGACCCAGCCGGGAATCGAACCCGAGACCTTAGGATTGACAGTCCGTCACGCTGACCACTCAGCTACCGGGGCCGGACAATTGAGAAGGCGAAAAGAAATATTACAATGTAGGACTCTATTCTGCTTCCTTCTATTTCGTAACTCCCTGCCACTTTTCACTAAGCAGCTGTGAACTCATACAACTTCTGCTAGTATCTTTCTTCTTACAATGTATTTGATGACTTTCACTGACGATATTCCAATAGAGCGTCCTGAATGAGGTACTAGCAGTAATAGGCAGCCTGGGTGGCGGACTAGTGGGATAAGGATATCATATAAAAGAAAGTGGGAATTATATCAAAGTGTTAGAAGTAGTTACAATCAAGCTACAGTAGCCCATTACAAACAATATTGTAAGGTGCTTAAAAATGTTATCAGGAAGACAAACAGTATGTGGCATGGAGTTAGAATAGCTAATTCGCAGGATAAAATTGAAACCATATGGTCAGTTGTGAAGGAAGTGTCTGGTCAGCAGCACAAGGTTGACGATATAAAGTCAGTTCTTAGTAAAAATATTTGTTACTAATAAATCAGATATATGTACAGTATTTAACAATTATTTTCTGAGCATTGTTGGTGAATTAAATAAAAATTTAGTTTCTAAAGGGAATCATATAACTTTCTTGGCAAATGCCTTTCCGAGATTGATGCCTGAAATACTCCTCTGTGATACAGACAAGGGGGAGATTGAGTAAATAACTATATTACTAAAGACTAAGGACTCTCATGGTTATGACATCCTATCAAAATATTAAAGTACCGTGCTGTGCATGTTAGCCCTGTAATTTGCCATATTTGCAATTTTTCCTTTAGAAATGGTCAGTTTCCTGAACGAGAAAAGTACTCAGTAGTAAAGCCACTTTATAAAAAGGGAGAAAGGGATAATGTAGATAACTTTAGACCTATTTCTATGCCTTCAGTCTTTGCTAAAGTTATTGAAAAGGATGTGTGTAATAACAAAAAATGGCTCTGAGCACTTTGGGACTTAACTGCTGTGGTAATGAGTCCCTTAGAACTTAGAACTACTTAAAACTAACTAACCTTAGGACATCACACACATGAATGCCCGAGGCAGAATTCGAACCTGCGACCGTTGCGGTCGCGCGGCTCCAGACTGTAGCGCCCAGAACCGCTCGGCCACTCCGCCCGGCGTGTAATGACAACTGACCATTTTATACAGAAAGATTCGCTGTCAATTATACAATCTGGCTTTTGAAGCCGTTTAACAACTATATTCTCTTTTCAATGTGAGGTACTGGATGGGTTAAACGAAAGGTTTCGAACGCTAGGCATATTTTTTGATTTTACTAAGGCATTTGATTGTGTTGATCACAAAATCTTGCTCCAGAAGTTGGACCAGTACAGAATACGGGGAGTAGCTCACATTATAAACAGACATCAAAAGGTCATTATTCACAAAGTTGAGAATGGCTGTAATGTGGGGTCTGAGTGGGGTACAGTCAACGGGGGGGTGACCCAGGGATCAGTGTTGGGACCACCCATGTTCCTTATTTAAATAAACGATATGCCCTCTAGTACTACGAGTAACTCTAAAATATTTCTGTTTGTTGATGACACTTGCTTGGCAGTAAAGCATGTCTTGTGCAACATTGACTCAGGTTCAAATAGTGCAATTCATGAGCTAAGTTCATGGATTACAGAAAATAAACTAATGCTACCCACAATTGAATAAAAATTGAAGTTTTAATTTCACAGAATGGGCATATGATTAGTGAAACTGAACAGTTCAGATTTCTAGGTGTTCAGATAGGTAGTAAACTGTCATGGAAAGCCCACGTTCGGGACCCTGTTCGAAGACTTAATGCTGCCAGTTTTACTGTTCGAATGGTATCTGAAGTGAGTGATCGTTCTACACGAAAATTAGTCTACTTCGCTTATTTTTATTCGCTTATGTCGTATGGTATTATATTTTGGGGTAACTTTTCCATTTTAAAAGGATATTTTTGGTTCACAAGCGGACAGTGCGAGCAATAAGTGGTGTAAGTTCACAAACCTCTTGTCGACCCTTGTTCACGAGTCTGGGAATTTTGATATTGGCCTCTCAATATATCAGTTCCTTATTGTCATTTCTTGTTAACAATATTAGCTTTTTCCGAATAAACAGGTTTTAGTCAGTTAGTACTCGGTAGAAATCAAACCTGCGTTTGGATCGGACTTCATTAACTCTTATGGAGAAAAGTGTGCAGTGTGCTGCTGCATCCATTTTCAGTAAGCTACCACTCAAATTCAAAAATCTTAGCAGTAATCGACGCGCTTTCAAATTTAAACTAAAGAGTTTCCTCATGGGTCACTTCTTTTATTCCGTCGAGGAGTTCCTTGAAAAATTAAGCTGATTCTTGTTGTGTTGTTGATTGCGCTTACTTAAACTTATGGACTGTTTTTTTTTCGGTTTCATAAATATTTTATTTTTATCTGTTATTAATTTATGTTGTAATTTATGTACTGACACGTTTCATGGCCTTGGAGATTTGCTGCTCAGTTTGGTCCTACGGAACATGGCGTGTAAATAAATAAATAACTGGCATTTAATTACAACAAATCATGCCAACAGTGACGTGATTCTGATAAATCCTCAGTGCAGCATTGCGTTGAAATGGCTTAAACCAATACGAAAAATAGAAAAATACATACATGAAATAGTCATTTGCGACTGCTATCGTGTTCCGTGTTCGCATCGAGTTTTATGGAAGACACGCCATTTGGACGTCACTTCACAACAAAAAGTTAAAGGTAACTTCCCCCACAGGTAGGTTTCGCTGAGCTTATCCGCCACTTTTATGGTTGCCCGTGTTTGAGAACTCGCCAGCACGGTAATCGTTAATTACGTAGTCGTCAGAAATGGGCTATCACGAGCACTCGGTTGCAGGAAGTATTCAAAAGAAAGCCAAGTAGTATACTGAATTTTACCGTCACGTGTTGGAAGAATACTGCACAGTAACACTCAAGTGGGGAATGTTGTAACATCAATCATGAGAGATGAAGTTTTATTCGGGCCATATGGCATGATTTCGTTACTGTAGTTCGACAAGAAGTTTCAGCAATGAATGCAGTAAATTAATATTGCCATCTCAATCATTGCCCTTAATGAACTTGATGCAGCTGGCCATGAGTAATATTATTGACGAAAAAATACATTATAGGCAAGGGGAGGAGTATTTACCGACAAAAAGAGCAACGAGAAGGAATTTCACGGTCTGCCACACTTACCACTGACAGTGAGGATACAACACACCGTCGACCATACGTGTACGTAACTTCATCTACTCTCACTCCCTCTGTGGAAACACTGCTCGGATGCTATTAAAGTGGAGCTATTCACAGAGATCCAGTGTCGACTACAATTATCTTATGGCAGCGAAACATGGTGGATATTCTATCCCGGTAATGTGGAACGAATTTAGAAAGAAAAACATTTGCATTTGGTGGCAGAAATTGGAAAGAATTTTTGTTTTCCAGCGTACATCAGCTTCGCTATAACGCGTTAACATATCTAGCAACTGCTGCTGTCATACCATAATTACAGCCAACACTGGACCTCCGTGAGCAACTCCACTTTAATTATAAAAATAAACTAGTTTGCGATCGTGTGGAGCGCACTAATGACTAACACGTCCGTACTGTGCGAGAGCCGAAAACGGGGTTTACTAACTTACGAGAGGACCAAATAGCAGTTAGATTTTTGTATTTTTTTTTTTATATTTATGGCACGTGACGTTCAGAACTCAAATATGCCTCTCCCAAAGGATTTCGGTGTATCTTTCAAAAAAAAATTTTATTATTTTGAACTTTTCCTCCAACATAATAATTTACTTGGAAATTACAATACAAACAATAAACGTTCTTAAACTATATTTTCAAAATATTCCCCCAGGCGTTTCGATCTTGTGTGTCCTCTTCCTCTGCGCCCATTCTCCTCATTGTGTGCAGCACATTTTGGAGCCAGGGGGTAATAGGTCGTCCTCTTCTTCTTCTCCCCTCCGGTTCCCACTCCTGTATCAATTTTGGTATTCTGGTTTTCTCCATTCGTTTGTACATGCCCGTACCACTGTTATTTCTTCCTATTCATTGCGTCATATATTCTTTCTTTTATTTCCATTCTCCTTATTATTTCGGTGTTCCTTATGTTTTCTTTCCTGGAGATTCTTGCCGATCTTTTCCAGAAGTCCATCTCTAGAGCTTGTAGATTTTTAATGTGCTTCATGTTAATTGTCCAGGTCTCCGTTACATAGAGAACCACACCCTCTAATATGGATTTGTAAATTAATTTTTTAGTTCTGCTCATTACATTCCTGCTCCATAAGACTGAGTTAAGCATCCCAATGACCCTCCGGCCGCTACTAATTCTTTTATTGATTTCTGACTCTGATTTTCCCTCGATTTCTAAAATGGAACCCAAATAAACAGAAAGTGTTTATCTTTTTGATTTTCTTTCCTTCAATGTATAGCTCATCTGAATCATTAGTCAAGTATTCTGTTTGTTGGTAATTAATCTTCAAACCCCAAGTTTTGTATGCTACTGCTAGTTGATTGCACATATAGTTAGCATCCTCCCCATCTTGTGCTACGACTACTTGATCATCAGCAAACAAAAAATGATGTAAGTAAACTCCATCTCTTATTTTTAATCCCATACTATTACATTTACGAGACCATGTTCTAAGGCTACGATCTATACAGATTTTAAATAATGATGGTGACATGGGACAACCCTGTAAAAGGCCTTTGCTTGTTCTAAATTTCTGTGAAAGTTTATTACCAACTTTCACTTGGCAAATGTTATCCTTATACATCTCTTGTATTACTTTAATCAAGGAAGGGTTTATGTTTGCCATATGTAGTGCTCTCCAAAGTAATTTTCTTGGAACAGTATTATACACTTTGTCTAGATCTATGAAAATTAATCCTATATTTTTTGATTTTTCCCCATGTTTCTCCAAAATCTGTCGTTATGTGAAAATATGGTCTACACATGATCTCCCAGCCGTGAATCCACATTGTTCTTCTTGGGGTCTAAAACATTTTTCCAGTTTCTTTTTAATTACTTTCGCAAAAATTCTCATTAATGTTTGTAACACAAATTCCTCGATAGTTTGACAAAATTTGCGATCCCCTTTCTTAAATATTGTATTACTGTAACGTAGCTTCATCTCATTGGGTATTGAATCTCGATTTATCATTTTGTTGAAGAGCTGTGTTATCAGTTTCACAATTTTGTCACCACCATACTTCAGACACTCCAGATTGATATTGCCTGGTCCTGGTGATTTACCATTCTTTCCTGTTCTCAACGCCTGAAGTACTTCACTTTCTAAAATTGGGATCTCATCATCTTCATGTCCTTTTTCTTCCCCTGTCCCTACTTCTAGATATTCTTCTCTATCCTCATTTAATAATTTTTGGAAATACTCTTCCCATTCCTTTTGTGTTATCAGTTGGAGATTAGTTTTGCTTTTCGTACCCTGTCGAAGCCCTTTTAATACTAACCATGCTTCTTTTGCTCTCCCAAATCCTAACTTGCTACTCACCTTGGCACATGTTCTTTCCCATGCTTCATTTTTTGCCATCCTTATTTTTTTCATTCTTCTTTTCCTTGTATATTCATCTTGTTTCTTCTGATTTATCATTCAACCATTGAAGGAACGCATTTCGTTTTGCTCTAACGAGGACCTCTAGTTCCTCTGACCACCACTCTGCTGCACTGTTGCGTTGTAGGCTGTCAATATTAAAAGGTAAATTTTCATCTTTCTCAGTCTGGTTCGTTTTATTTATGTTACCTGTATCATTCCTTGCATTCTTCCATGGCCAGAAAGACTTCATTTTTACTAGATAGTGGTCTGATCCACACTGGGTTCCTCTATAAGATCTGACGTCTACTGCCTTGAAACTAGTTGTTTGACTAATGATAATATAATCTATTATAGAACGAAGTTCTTTAGTGTTCTGTTGCCAAGTATATTTATGAATGTCCTTATGTTTGAAAAATGTGTTGGTAATTTTTAAATCAAAATATTCACAAATTGCAATCAATCGTTCCCCATTGTCATTATATTCGTCCTCTCCATGTTTTCCTACTATTCTAAAGGATTCTCTAATTGCTAACCTTCCATTCAGATCTCCCATGATAATCACTTCTTTTCTTCTTGGGATTTTTTCGATAGTCTCCCTGAGGGTGGCCCAGAATGTATCTTTCTCCTTATTTTTTGTGTCGTTCGTGGGTGCATATACGCCAATAATCACAACTTCCCTAGCAAATAATGTAATTTCAACAGTTATAATTCGTTGATTGATGAATATCCAATTTGTGATTCTTTCTTTCTGTGATATCTTTATCATAATGGAGACTTCTGCTTTGGCTCTTATTGCTTTTGATACCCCACTCCAGATATGTACATAATTATCCAGTTCTTCTTCTCCTTGGCCTTTCTTCTTTGTTTCAGAGAATACGACAACATCCATGTTGAACATGTCAAGTTCTGCAGGTAGTAAATTTATTTTAGTTGAAATACCTTGCACATTCCAGCATCCAAACATCATTTTCCGTTTCTAATCGCCAGTTCGTCGTCCTAAGTTCCAATTTTTCCGAGGCATATTATTAGGGTTTTTAGCATTTTTATGTTTTTATGTCAGTGAGGAGCTGGCCCACTGCACAACCCCCAACCCGGAGGACCAGGTAATTTTTACTCAAGGTTTTCTTCCTTTAACCTTTGCTAAGCCAATATCATACTACAAGGCAGCAGTTGCTAGTTTTGGCCCACCCCGGGTATTTTATTTCCCCGGTACCCGTCTGGTGAGCATTCCCCTATCCGCCACCTGGGGAGGCGCCCGATGGGAGACCAGCAAACTCCACTCTCAAAAATACTTGAGATAATTTACTATGAAGCTTTCCGACCAGTTTTACTATGCTAAAGTAAGGTGGTGTAATTCCTACAATCTTCTTGGCTATGTGCTCGCCTGACGTGTGCGGTTTTGCACTCGAAACCCAGCGGAATCAAATATATAAACAAAGGAGCATGTTGTAAAAGCATTTGTGTGAATATAGAAGAAATTAATTTGTAATTTTTAATTATCTTCATTAGTAAATTTTTATAAACGATCTTAACTACGAATTTTGCTTGCGATGAAAATTAGATTTTTCTGTGCAATGTATAATTATAAATAAGACGACGAGCATTTGACGTAAAAATTACAATTAGATGTGTTAATTGCCATATATTTGATGAACTTTATATTTAAATGCTGTAGGTGTTCGAATTGAACGGAAAAACATGAAAGACAATGACCGATACGAAACATAATCTATCGATGAAAATTCTCGTGTCCTCTATATATTCTACGCTCCAAGGAAATGCCGTAGAACATTTACCTTTGTTTAAAAGCTTTCTTCCATCTAGAATCAAACCCAGGCCCGCCACAAAACGAGCGAACTATGTACCTCGGAGCTACGCTGTGTAACATCATAGATTAAGGGTCGACCTGTGACAGCAATCGCACAACTTGCGTACGGACCGCTAGACGCCGCCGCGAGCGCTAAGAGTGCATTGCGGTCGCAGGCGCGCGTGTTGCGTATGGGCCGCGAGGTGCCGCCACGAGCGCAACCGTATATAAGTGTCGACGGAGTTCGGCCAGCTCTCATTTTGTTGGCATCTCATTTTTGCCTATTCCGTTAGTTGCTTAGCTCTTATTCGTTTATGGCTCATGTTATTTGCTGTCTTTCAGCCATTCTGATTGTTTTGATTTACCCCCAACTGAGAAGCGCTCGTTTTGGCATTTCACTTTTGCATATTTCTCATTTTGATAATAATATGCTCCTTAGCTTTTTACAGTTGATTTGATTAACATAGTCTCATGTACTGTTTGTTCATTTCAACCTATTCATATTTGGATGTTCTTTGTTCTTTAAATACTGTAATAATTATCGGAAACATTTCTTCCCTTATACTTATGTAAAGTTTCTCGATGTAGGATTTGTTCTGTGACACAGGTGTAAGGTTTCGAATATAAATTATATACGAAACTGTGCTTTAAAAGGAATTTATTTTTTCAGTTTGTACTACATCAGACGACAATTTTGTGATATGAGTGAGGAATTTGAGGGGTGAACCTATGGAAATAATCTTAAGTGATCCCCTTTAAATATAAAAAGTTGTGTGACACTGGAAGACGTGACACTGTAGGCACCGAAAATATATACATACAGAATTATACGTCACAGCTGCTGGCCGCAAGAAGAACTTAGTTTAACACATTAAAAATTGTCGGGAAAGTTGAAGGTCGATGTTCTCGAGTATTTTTAAAAGACGCATGGAACTGATTTTGGGGAAGGTATGTTCGAATTATGAAATTCTAGTACCAAAAATATGAAAAATTTCAGAAAATTCCATTTGCCGTGTGCTCCCTTGACAGTTCTTCAGTGATCCATTGACACAACCTCGGTTTTGACAATTCTCAGCCGGCCGAAGTGGCCACGGCCGGCCGAAGTGGCTGTGCGGTTAAAGGCGCTGCAGTCTGGAACCGCAAGACCGCTACGGTCGCAGGTTCGAATCCTGCCTCGGGCATGGATGTTTGTGATGTCCTTAGGTTAGTTAGGTTTAACTAGTTCTAAGTTCTAGGGGACTAATGACCTCAGCAGTTGAGTCCCATAGTGCTCAGAGCCATTTGAACCATTTGACAATTCTCGCTATCGCTCTCTCTCTCTCTCTCTCTCTCTCTCTCTCTCTCTCTCTCACACACACACACACGCACACACACACACACACACACACACACACACACTGTGTGTGTGTGTGTGTGTGTGTGAGTGTGTGTGTGTGTGTGTGTAGGTGCGCGTGCGAACCATCGGCCCAGTGACTTCATATACCCATGTGTGCGCACAATTGTGTCCCCAATGAATCATGTGCGTAGTGGTTACTAAAAGCTAGAACACGTTGGTGTCCGCTCTGAGTCACTGAACGGAGCCGCATTCGTATTACTTCGTGATTATCAGCCGCACCATGTCAAGCGCACTGGCTGCATAAGACGCATTGTCGCTGCTTGCTACTGTTCTCCGATACCCAATCCCCAGCGTACAATTTCTTACAGCCGAAGTTACCGCCTGGTTCTAGCTGATTATTTTCTTCCAACTGCTGTGAAATATCTCAAGAGTTCCTCTCATGAGAGCTACTAACTGCCACGCTATGTTTCTTGACACTACATAAACTTTACACAACACAGAAGCTATTATCATACTGACTTCCTACCATGTCTCTTGTTGAAATAAGAGTTATGTACTTTGCTGTAAGTTTCTTCAACAAATTCTCGCCTATTAGAAAGCAAGGAACTCGAAGCTCTTACTAATTCAAAAGAACTTATGAAATTAGACGCTTGGCTCCAAAAGTATCTGGTTATATAGACTGAGGACTGAAAACTCCTTATTGGTTGTACGGCAAGTAACAACGTTTTGCGAACCTATACGACGATAATATATTGTAAGCTGAACTCTGTCGTTATTAATGCACGTGAGTATTTCCTTTGAAATAGACTAATATATTCATACAGATATTAAGCTACAACTAGGAGACATAAAATTAGGTAAAAAGAAATTCATGGGATAGCTACATACATCTATACAGATGGAGGTAGTATGGCGTACACAAGATACAAAACGGCAGTGGACTGACGAAGCTGTCGTATGTACTGAGGAAATTCATGTGAAAAGGTTTCCGACGTGATTACGGCCGCAGGACAGGAATTAACAGCGTAATGGAAGGTGGAGCTAGACCCAATGGACATTCGGTTTCGGAAATCATTAGGAATTCAGTATTTCGAGATACTCAGTGTCAAGAGTGTGCCGAGAAAACCAGATTTAATTCATTGCTTTTCACAACGGGCAGCACAGTGTCCGACGCACTTCACTTAATGACCTAGAGCAGCGGCGCTTTCATGGAGTTGCCAACGCTAACAGACAAGCAGCGTGCTAAAACACAAGCAGCGCCCCTTGAAATAACACAGAAATCAAAGTAGGACGTACGTCTAACTTATCGGTTAAGACAGTGAAACGAAATTTGGTTTTAATGGTCTGTGGCAGCAGACGACGGACGTGAGTGCCTTGCTAACAGCACGACATTGCCTGCAGCGCCTCCCTTGGGCTCGTGACCACATCGGTTGGACCCCAGAGGACTGGAAAACAGTGGTCTCGTCAGATGAATACCCATTTCAGTTGCTAAGATCTGATGGCAGGGATCGAGTTTGGCTCAAACTTCTCGAAGGCATCGACCAAAGTGTCAACAAAGTACTGTGCAAGCTGGTGGTGGTTCTGTAATGGTATGGGCGGTGTTGACATGGAAAGGACTGGGAACTCTCGTCCAACTTAACCGATAATTGAGTGGAATTGGCTATGTTCGGCTACTTGGAGACCATCTCCAGCTATTCATGGTCTTGATGTTTCTAACAGTGATGGAATTTTTGTGGCTGACAGTGTGCCATGTCGTCAGGCCACAGTTGTTCGCGATTGGTTTAAAAAACATCCCGGTCATCTCGAGCGAACTATTTGGGCACCCAGAAACCTCGACATAAATCCCATCCAACATTTGAGGAGCGCCGGAACAAAAACCGATAAATCTGCATTTGCTGTTAACCCATTATATCCCAGAATGAATTTTTTTTAGATTTTGATAAAATTTCAGATTCACTGCCCACATGGATTAATAGTTACATTATGAATGTTAATTTATGATGATGGCCTTAAATTCATAACTTTTTTAATGTATGATATATCATACGATGTGCAGTAAAGGGTAAAGTTATTGAGATATGATATATCGTATGATGGGCAGTAAGGAGTAGAATTCCTTGCACTATTTTACCACAAGTAATATGTAGAATTTTTTGTGATTATCTTTTATTACACGAATAAATGAATAAAAAGTACAATGATAATTTCAAGGTGTTGTAATATACTTCATATTTATATTTTAAGGTTTTATAAATTATTTATACATGGCACATTCATATAGTAGAATCAACTAAATAACTGTACTGCATTACATGAAAAGTAAGACATTGTAATAATAAAAGACAAATGAGAAATTTGATGAGATCTACATCAGATGTAGCTAAACACCACCATTTGAAAGCAAAGCGAACTGGCTTGCATCTTATAAACCGTTTCACAAAGTGGTGGCCATAATAAGGCTCCATGGGCTCATCCAAGGAGAAGTTTGACACTAGAGGCTCTGTGTTGTCATGCAATTTATTCTTTTTAAATGCTGTCATTATCACTGACGTGAAAGAATCTATGAATTTTGTCAAAAGTATTTCTGGAGATAGAATTCTAAACAAGGACAATGTGTCAGGTCTGATCTCCCACCTATGCATGACCTTACAGTATCCAGATAACAGCAAAATAGCGATGTATTTGTAGATTTCATCATGACTTATTTGTATGCTGTGTCCCTTTTGAGCAGCATATTTTAGTGTCTCTCTCGTCAGAATTTCAACCAAATCAGCATCAAAAACTTTACGAAAAACATCTATTGAAGTCGAGTTGTATGTGCAGAGTTCTTCTATTATATCTGGTGTAGGATCACTAGATAGCTCAAATGTTTGTAAAGAGTCTAGCCTTTCTTCTATCCAGTGTCTTGCTTCCCTAACTCGGGACTGCGATCGTGATTTGGAACAGCAGGTATTTACCTCTTGAGTGGATAAAGATGTAACATTTTCCACAAGGCCGTCAACATTTACTGATCTTATCTCTGCAGTTAGTCCCAGAGCCTTTATCTCTAAACCAGGAGCAGTCGCAAGTTGTCCTTCTGCATCACTACTTGCATAATCTTTATCAGTGTCCTCATTATCATTTGGTGGAACAAGCACTAATTTAAGCTCCTGACATGTATCAGACAAACTTTCAATATCTTCTTCTGTCGAGAACAGGATACATAGAAATTCTTCCAAGTCCCTTTCCTTTTCCAAATTATATCTGAAATAAATCGGACCAACTGCAAGTAAATGAGCCCCTACTGCCCATCATATGATATTTCAAACGTAAAGATATAAGCCAGTGCCACAAAAAAGCAGATAAAGTACTATTCTCCAATTTGTGCTTATATATTGCATTTAAGTATTCAAATTACTAATCTGTAATAATACGAGTGAAATTATCAACCTGCACATCATAATTTTATAATTACTCACCACCTGTCCATGACGAGAAGCAGCAGAGTCAATAGCACTAGAACAAATGCTTTCCACCAGAAAATAAACAATCCTGATCTCCACTCCTACTGTCAATTTCAACAATGGACCCTCAAACTAATAATAAAACATAAAAGAAGTATTTCAGTTCAACAACTGAGCTTCTGAAAACAAATATGTCTGAGAAATGTGTATGAGAAATCGTATGATGGGATATAATGGGTTAATACAGAAAGTAACAAATAGTGATCTTTAAATGGCTGCACAAGCTATAAAAAGAAGAAACACACCATAAGACACTTAATGTCGCGTTGTGCTGAAAAATATTTTGTGGCAGCATGTATTATTACTCCAGTATCTCCCTCCTACAGCTCAAACACGCGATTACAGCAAAAGTGGATATATCGGGTTTTGTTCCGGCGCTCCTCATTTATGGAGCATAATTGAGAGGTCAGTTCGTGCACAAACTCCTGCACCAGCAACAATTTCGCAATTATGAACGGCTTTGGAGCCAGTATTTCTGCAGGGGACCTCCAACAACAATTTCAGCCCATGCCATGTGGAGCTTCTGTTCTGCCCTTGGCAAAATGAAGTCCGACACGATACTGGGACGTATTCCACGACTTCTGTCACCTCAGTGTCCATCAGTTATTCACTGTTACGTGGAACAGCAATTTTGTCAAAATAGCATCTTTACTGTCGATTTATTCACTCAGTTTATGGAAATCGAATAGCATTCGCTGGTAAAGCGATGATTTATTGTTTATTAAGTATACACTGTCTGATGAAATGTTTCTGGGCATCGCTATGTATTTTGAAATTCGCAAACAAATGTTACACGAATTGGACGTGTCAGCATAAAAGGTGGCGTGTAGCATTGTATAGTCAGCAGAGAATCAGTAACAGCGGAATGAATCGATCGGGAGTGGTCAATGACTACGCAGGCTGACTAGTTATTGGATGTCACCTGTGTAGCAAATACACGGTAAGACAAAAAAGAAAAAAAAAAACACGCACCGCGAAGGAATTATCCGAATGGGCTGAAAATCGGTTGAAGTCATGTTCACATACAGACAAATACATCAATACAGTCAGAAAAATTGGGTGATTTATTCAAGAGGAAACGCTTGACAAATAGATCAAGTGAATCACGCAATGGATAATTTTAATGACCTCCTAAGGGATATCACAAACTCTGTACAACTGAAGCGATATCTCATCAAAATTAGATAGGAGGGTCCTGCCCATAATACTCCAAAAGTTTTCAATTGAAGAGAGATACGAGGACCTTGCTGGTCTAAGCAGGGTGTCGCAAGAACGAAAACAAGCAGCAGGAACTCTCGTCATATGCGGGTGGGTACTACCTTGCTGAAATGTAAGCTCAGCGTAGTTTACCCTGGAGAGCAAGAAAACGGTGCGTAGAATATCATCGACGCACCGCTGTCCTGTAAGGGTGGCGCCAATGATAACCAAAGGAGTCCGGCTATGAAAAGAAATGGCACGTCAAACCGCCACTCACGGCTGTCAGGCTTTATGGCGGTATCTCACCTCCGTTCGGGGCGTCATATCTTCTGCCTGGAATCGCATTGACTGGGGTAGAACTGTCTTCAGTGATAAGTCTCGCTTCAAACTGAGCCCCATGACCAGCGAACATTTGTCTGGAGATCCTCCGGACAAAAGTAGGATATTAGCCAGACTGTCGTCCGCCATGCGACTCGATAACAAGGAATGACTGTTTGGGGTACCATTTCTTTTCATAATAGCACTCCTTTGGTTGTCATGCGCGGCACACTTAAAGCACAGCCGTCCGTCGACTGTATTCTACACCCTGTCTCGTTATCCCTCACCACAAGTTATTCTGCACTTACATTTCAGCAAGATATTGCCCGTCCGCCACCGGCGAGAGTTTCTACTGCTTCTCTTCGTGCTTACGAAAGCCTACCCTGGCCAACAAGGTCGCCTGATCTCTCCCCAACAGAGAATTTCTGTAGCATTATGGGCAGGGCATCCAACCAGCTCGGGATTTTGCCTAACAAGCCAACTGTACAGAATTTGACACAATATCCCTCAGGAGGACATACAACAGCTCTATCAATCAGTGCGAAATGAAACAACTGCTTGCATATGGGTTATATTTGTGAAGCTCTTTCTCTTCAACCAGCCACCTATTTTTTTCTGAAATTGTAATTATTTGTTTGTCTGTACATGTACATCACATACATCTATTTCCGTCTGACATGGATAACAACTTCGTGAAGCGTCGTTTTTTTGTCTTAGACTGTGCGTCAGGGAAATTTTAATTCTTTCAAAGCTGCCCGAAGCGACTGTGGCCTACGCAGTACTGATCTTGCTGTAGCTGTATTTGCTAATTTTCACTACTGGACAGTCGAATATTGTGGAGGTTGGTTGCACAAAATCGCATAAAATCAACAGAAGGGATTAACCGTGAGTTCCAAAGTGGTACAAATAGTCCAGGTTGCACAGTGGCCGAGCAGAGTGGCCGCGCGGCTGGAGGCGTCATGTCACTGATTGCGCGGCCCCTCCCACCGGAGGTTCGAGTCCTCCCTCGGGCGCGTGTGTGGGTGTTGTTCTTAACATAACTTAGTTTAAATTACTTTAAGTAGTGTGTTAAAGTCTAAGGATCGATGAATTCAGCATTTTGGTCCCTTAGAAATTTACATACTTTTGAACATTTGTTGCACAGTGATTGTGACTATGAAGTTAAAAGGAATAGGATACAATGGTCCAGCGCTTCACATTCCATTACTCTATACTAAGCGACAATTGAGGCAATGTCAAGAGCGACTCCACTGGACAGTGGGTGATTCGTAGCGATGAATCACTTTGCACCCTGTGGCAACCCCATGGAAGGGTTATGGATAGGCAAATGCCTGGAGCACGTCACCTGTCATCACGTGTGGTGGTAACAGTAAACGGTGGAGTTGGTGTTAAGGTATGAGGATTTTTTCGTGGTTGGATTATGGTACTCTCCCTGTGCTTAAGAAAACGCTAAATGCGGAAGGAAATGAACTCATTTCACATCAGTTCTTATTTAGTACAGTAGAGGAATAGTTAAAGGACAACGACTGTTTGCAACAGAATGGCAATGCACTCTCACAGAAACATTCTTGAAATGAACTGGCTTGCGCAGATTCCCGAGCTGAATCCAATGGAGCGTCTTGTGATGAGTTAGAACCACGACTTCGCTCCAGACCCCAGCATCTAGGTTCACTACCTTTTTTGATTTCGACTTGAGGAATAACTGGCTGCAGTTCCTCCACATATATACAGACACTCCATCGAAAGTGTCCGCAGTAGAATCCAAGCCATCACTAAGTCGAATCGTGATCAGATATTGTACAGACAAAGTTTCTAAAAATGGTTTCCCTTTCTTTTAATATAAGCTTTGAGTCTTCCTACTTCCCTAAACTTCCTTCTTGTTCTTGAGAGCTACAGAATTGGGTTAATGAATGAATATGGTTAATGAGTTACTAAAGAAATTGTTAAATTAAGTTAAATTAAGCTTTTACCAAGATACGGGGGGGGGGGGGGGCGTGCCTATCACATTAGCCGCCTGTATCATTATTGTGAGGGAGTGTATTGGACATAATATCAGCGTATTCTAGAGATTCGACAAGAAGAAAAACGCACTATCACCATTCATACCTAAGAAAATGTAATAATAATGGAAAGTTTAAGAAAGGAAGAAGAAGAAGCAAAACGAAACATTGAAAGGTGGCTACACTGTGCCACTGCGCCAGAGAGTGCGCCAAAGAGTACTATTAAGCCGCCTCCACAGTGCTTGTTATGAGATTGTAGCAGTGAGTGGTTGTTAAGAGATCGGAGAGGACAGTGTGTGTGTGCGTGGGCAGAGCTCGTGGTTGTCGTGAAGTTGGAGCGAGATGTAGTAAAGAGCGTTGTTTCATGTCTTATGCAGTTATTTGATGGGAGAGATAGCAGATGATATTGTAATGAGGGCATTCGTCAATATATATAAAGGTAAAATATACTATGTTCGTTTATTTAATTGTGTATCTGAAACAATGCATCACTACAGGTTCAGTCAACAAAGCATCTGGCTTGTGTTCTTGAATTAGAGTGAATTCTGGTTTTCTTGCGTAATTATAGTTTTTCTAAATTTCTTTTGTCACGTCAGTATAATTAATATCAAAATTCTTGTCTTGTTGAAAAATAACCGTGCCAGATGCGTACGTTGAGTCACACTCCCACATACAGAACAGTTACATTTGTGCTTGGATTTTGTAGGTTTTATAGTTGCTGGGGTCTTAATTAATTAACTGTATTTACGAAAATTTTCTTACATTGTTTGTTGCAGTCAGATAGCGTAAATATACTAGTCAGGGCCAGCCGATTACGAGACTTACGTAATCGGACATACAGTTACTAAAAACTAAAAAACATTTTCAATTAATAATTTATTTAAATAAGCCCCCATGCACGTGGCGACCGCTGCTTCGGATCGTCCCTTGGAATTGTTCTGATTGTGAAATTGTAGACTGTAGTATTGTTGTAGTAATTTGTAGTTAGTAATTGTAGTCTATTTTGCATGTGTAGATTTGGTAATTGTCATTCTTCTAATGGTATTTTTTTCTCAGAATTAAATTTGTTGTCTTGTCAACGGGTTTGACAATTTAGTGCAATTATTTCAATTGTTCGATTAATCGTGTTTGAGGGAAACATCTCGTGTGAATAGTATTGTTGGAGATAAGGAGGCATTGTGTGTAATTTTCGAACAGTGACGAATTTTTTTTATGTTTTGTAAATGATTAAGCGATCAATGAAAAAGGCAAAAATGATGAATAGTGAGAATAACGAAATTGTTGACATGGCGAACTCGCCAACAGAGGAAAACAGTATGGTGGATAATGGATTTGAAAACAATGTAATAAGTCGGGAAAATAGTCCGGAACCATTTCAAAATTTTTCGCAATCAGATAATCCACAGAATCCGAGATTAACGACAGAAGATTCTGGAATAGTATCGAACACAGATAGCCTTTTGGCTATGCAGAAGGAAGTTAGTTTTGTGGGAAATGTTAGGGGCGAAAAGAATTCTGAACCATTTAACATGGAGCAGCTGATGGGTGTAATATTAAATTTGGGATCAGAATTAAAAACACGGTTAGACTCACAAATGGGAACAATGGAAAAACGATTAGACTCACTGGGATCACAAATGGGAACAATGGAAACACGGTTAGATTCAAGAATAGGGACATGTTTCAAAAATATGAAAGATGAATTAAAGAAAGAAATCAGGGAAGAAGTACAACCGATTCTGAATTCTCACAATAATAGATTAATTGCAGTAGAAATCAGACAAAGGGAACAAGATAGAGAACAGGAAGAAAGAGATCGCGTGATAGTACAAAAATTTTCAGAGTTAGATTTACAACGTGCAAACGATAAGAAAGAAATATTTGAAAGAATCGAGGAATCCGTACCAAATGACAGATTAAACAACCTAACACAACAATATGAACAGCTAGCTACCAAATGTGTCAATACTGAAACCCGAGTCGCGATACTTACGGAAGACGTAAACAAACAGAAAGAACAAATAGGTGACTTATCGGAAAGAGTTGAGGAGATTTCAGATAAATTGACAAATATTAGTTTACATGGGGACAGAGATTCGGATGATACAGCCCCATTACCATTTGCAGAAACCGAAGAGTATCAGAACATAAATAAGCATGTTGAGAATCAGGGAAAATTTAATGAACGCGTGAAAAAGGAATTTGAGGCTTTAAAAAAGCACGTCAAACAAATAGAAGGCGAAATAGTAGGAAAGGACAGTAGAAGGAACTTGGAATCACAGATAGCAGAGGGGTATGAAGAAAGTAATTTATTTCATTTACGAGAAGCAACAAGAGAGCGCCAGGCGCGCGAACTTTACAATAATCGACATTCGGACTGGGACAGACGCGGTAGGTCTTTGTCGCCACGAGGCGAAAACTTTGACTATAAACACTTTTTGACTGTCCGGAAATTTAAGATCTTCCGCAATTCTAAGAATGACATACATCCATGTTCATGGCTAGATCAATTTACGTACGCACTTCCGCCAGATGTGCCACAAGGTCACAAACTAGAAATTATGTGCAGTTATTAAAGTCCTCAGGGGATTCACTACTCAAGTGAATATGTGCCGTAGCGAGCATAGGGCCCCGAGCTGTAGTGGTGCTATTTCTCTTTTAGTTTTCTGTACCGCTGCCTACTCTTTTACTATTCTTTGCATCTGTCAACACAACTCTTCGACTATCAATCTATCTAGTGAGTAATTAAACAATAACCGGATATGACTGTTTTACCCAAAAGTGACTTTGGAAATTACCGATTGGACTTACTGTACCTATTGCAGCATTTATTCGTAGCTTAAATGAAATTTTACCTGTTTGTCTTCGTGACAACATTACTTCGTATGTTGACGACATTCTTATTGTTAAACGTTCTTGGAATGAGCATAACAAAATTTTGGTTTCATTATTACGTATTTTTGCACGAGTTGGCATGACAGTGAACTTGGAAAAATCTGAATTTGGTCGTTCACAGGTGAAAATTCTCGGTCACATTATTTCTACAGAAGGTATTCTTCCTGATCCAGAGAAATTAGACGCTATTCGTAATTATGCTGTTCCTACCACAAAACGTGATGTTCGTAGTTTCCTTGGTGTCTGTAATTTTCTTAGACGCTTTGTTAAATTGGACGATTTGGCCACACCTCGTTTATGTGAACTATCTGGAAAGAAATCTAATTGGTGTTGGGATGAGGAAGCTCAGTCAGAATTTGAACAGCTTCGTGATGCTTTAGTTGCTGCTCCACTTCTTTCACATCCGGATTTATCTAAAGAATTTTGTTTGGCAACGGATTCATCATATAAAGGCCTAGGGGCACACTTATTTCAAGAGATAGAAGAAAACGGCGTTGTAGTACAGAAAACTATTGCATTTGGAAGCCGCGTTCTCTCTAAATCAGAAAAGAATTATTCGATTACGGAACTTGAAGCTTTGGCTGTTGTTTGGGCTTTTACAAAATTTCGCACATTTTTGTTTGGCAGACATACTAAGGTTTATACCGATCATCGAGCTCTGGAATTTCTTATGTCAACAAAATTAACTCACGGCAGATTGTCACGATGGGCGTTGTACCTACAGGAATTTGACTTTAGTATTGTTTACATACAGGGTTCTTCAAATATTGTTGCTGATGCTTTATCACGTGCACCTATGGGTTTGAAACAAAGTGCTGAAGAGGACTGCAAAGAAAACAATTATTGTTTGATGTATATTCAAGGTGTTGCGTTTGAGAACTTTATTTCGTCTTCGCTCCAGGATATCGCTAAGGAGCAAAATAAGGATCCAATCTGGAAGGACATTAAGGAGAAGTGGAGGAGAAAGGAAAGCGTAGCGATTAGACAGCATTATTAGTCCGCAATGACATTCTTTTTAAACGAAAATCGGTCGACAACTCTGTTTGGTTAGTTTGTATTCCTGATGAGTGGGTCAATAAATTGATTTGGTATACGCATCTCAGTTATGCACACTTTGGTCCCCGAAAATGCTTTCACAAATTACGAGAAAATTGTTACTTCAGTAATATGGAAAAATGTATTCGATCTGTTCTTGCCAAATGTAAATTATGTCAAATGGCTAAGCCTCCAACGATTTCTCACAGAGCACCGTTGTTTCCCATCATTCCAGCGAAATTAAAGGAGATGGCTGCAGTCGATTTGTTCGGTCCAGTGGTTCGTTCTACTAATGGTTTTGCGTACATTTTCGTAGCAGTGGAATTGACGTCAAAATATGTGTGTTTTACACCTTTACGCAAAGCAACAGCTCGTTCAGTATCTAACGCTTTCATCAAACATTTTCTTAAAGAAGTTGGTCATGTTGACAAGGTTATATCAGATAATGGATCACAGTTTCGCTCTAAAATTTGGCTTCGTACTCTACAGCGTCGTAAAATTAAACCAATTTTCATTTCACTTTTTCACCCTCAATCTAACGCTTCAGAGAGATGGATGAAGGAAATCAATAAATTGTGCCGTCTTTATTGTCATCAGAATCACAGAACTTGGGATCAGTATCTTCATATTTTTCAAAACATTCTGAATGAACTTCCTAATGACTCAACTTCTTTACCGCCTCTATTGATATTAAAAAATAAAGTACCAACAAATCGCATTTCTGAAATCGTTCCTTTTCCGCCTTCACGGAAACTGCGGCATTCTGAAGTTGTCAACCTGGCTCTACAAAATATTGCATCTGCGGCTGCTAGAAGAGAGAAATCAGCTAGACGTCCTGGTCGTTCAAAATTCTTGTCGGTTGGTCAAAAGGTATTAATTAAGTCCCACCGTTTGTCTCACAAAGGAAAAGGCTTGTGTCGCAAATTTTTTCTGCTTTATAACGGTCCATATAGAATTCGCAAAATTATTCATGATAACACTGTCGAAGTAGAAACTCTTAAATCTCGACGCTCTAAAGGAATACATCATATATCAAACGTTAAAATTTTTGTGGAATGACATACTTGTGAAAAACTAACAGCTAGATGTAAACACGCAGAGAGTACAAGGATACCGCGCTGTGTTTTGGCGGCGGCACATACTCAAAGCAACAGTCAAGTCTGCGCGCCGCACAAGGCAGTCGTTGACCGCGAACAATTGCTTCCTACGTCACGCGCCTACAGCTGATCGAGCGCTCAGTGCGAATGCACTGACAGCCGTAAACAAATACACAGTCTAATTTCTCCGACTAAATTCAGTATAAAGCTATAGTGACTTGATGAATTTTGTTATTAACATTCAGTATTTTTCAGGATACGGTTGTATAAAATATTTAAGACCTTCAGGTAAATTCTGTGCGTGTCCGACGTTAAGACGACTTGCTATCGAGAAATTTTCAGGAAGAATGTAATTTCGAAGAAGAAACTAATAAACTAAAAAGGGTAATTATTAATTGAGTTCATTTTACAGGTAACATATTTCCACTTAGGTACGTACTTTAGACGTAATTTGCTGCTCGCGATTACGTGATTCATACTTTGTGCTAATTTTATGTTCTATGAATTTACTGGTGAAGCGACGTGCTTGTGTACATTTACTGATTTTGACAATTATTGATTAATGAACAGGGTTGTTATTTATATATATTATGCATCGCTTGGCTGCACTGCTTTTTCACTGATGTCATATTTTTTTTAATTATGTGCCTGCTGTGCTTATTTATTTAAATTGTAATGGTAACCTGATTTATTGTGCTGATGTGTTTAGGTATGTAAGTTATACTTTGTGATTTATCTGCTTGCGCCTCCATGTTTACTTATTAAGATTACATATGAACATTTATTTGCTTATGCTGATATGATACTAATGACCTGTTTATTACGTAAGATATATGTTTACTGCTATGCGTATGGATTACATATTTACACATTTCTGTTTTGTTGCCATAACTGCTCTTTAATTTGGTATATAGCAATGCTGTTGTACAGTGTACAAACATAGGGTTTAGGTCACACTACTGTATTGATTATAGATTGTTCGCTTGGCAGAGCCTCGTTGTAGGAATTGTGCTGCATCCACTTGTTGACTTTTTGTTCTCTACTGGTATATTTACTCGCTATTGCAAGTTTTGCTTACACATTTCTGTTTTGTTGCCATAACTGCTCTTTAATTTGGTGTATAGAAATGCTGATATACTGTGTATGAACATAGAGTTTAGGTCACATTACTGTATTAATTATAGATTGTTCGCTTGGCAGAGCCTCGTTGTAGGAATTGTGCTGCATCCACTGGTTGACATTCTGTTCTCTACTGGTATATTTACTCGCTATTGCAAGTTTTGCTTACGCTCAGTGCCTTATAGTTTTGAGATAAAAAAATTAACTGCTATAATTCGACGAACGACATTAGTACAAGAAAGTCATAGAAGTCACATGAGCTGAGGTTTTATGGAAGCTGTATAAATTTATGCTAATAGGAAGGAGGCTAACGACATGACAGACCAAAACTAGGCTTAGACCATTAACAGTTATTACACTGCATTTTCGTGAGCAATTGAAATAGGAAGTGACACTTGACACAAAAAATACTCCACATGTTTGCTTCTGTTTGCCATAATTCTTGAAGTGGTGTACACACTGTGAAATATTATGATCATTCACACTCCGTAATCGTACTTAGTTACTGAGAGTTATTCAAACTAAGTCTGTTAGAGGTCAGGTATGCATTTCTTTTATTTAATAATGGACAAGGAACCAAAATGTATCTTATAATTTATAATGAGTAGAAAATTTGGGTCAGATGGATTACACAGAGGTTGTGTGTTGGCAATGTGTCTTCGGATTGTATGGGATGCTGAATTGAAGTTGCATTAGGATTTTATCTGTACTTGTTCGAGGAGACTGACGAGAGGAAAGAGTTGTTATGGAAGTGAAATGATATTGGTGCTGAGGTTTATATTTATCGATGTATTATTATAGGTATTGAGAGTATATGAAGTTGTTTGTGGACAAGAGGTGATATTGGTGCTGAGGTTTACATTTATCGACGTATTATTGAGGTATTATTGAGATTATGTGATGCTGACAATTATTGGAGTTTTGGTGTATAAGAGGTAAAGTAAGTGAGGAGCATATTTTTTTTTGTTGGTCTTATGGAACAAGGAGGATGAAGATAGCAGACTAGAACATTAAAATAGAAGGAAGATAGTCTATACACACACTTTGTTAAATAACTAAGCAGTATATATTTTTTTTGGAGAGAGGAAGCAATTGCATATCTTGGCTCACTGACAGTTGTTTAACAACAGTACATTTTGATCTGGCTTGGCAAACATTGGTCTTGACATGATGACTATGACGTTGACTAACTATTATTGACTGTTATACATTGCTGCCAGTACTACTTGATACACATGATGAACATCAGATTTTGACAGAATTACATTTACACAATTAACACTATTCAGTTACACAGTAGTACTTAATGTGGATGAGAGATGAGTGAGTGTGTTCTGTGTGTTTTCCTTTACTAATCCTAACCACCTATCTCCTAAATATTATTTTATTTGTTGGTAGTGGCTTGCACTGACACCCATAAATATTATAGGTTTACTGGTATTTGAGTATTTGTAATAGTTAATAGGACAATTATCTGACATCGTTTGTGTGTTTGTTATGATTTGTATGTTACTGTAAAAGCATTTGTATGTGCATTCAAACTATTGTTCATGCCTGGACTGTCTGATTAGTGAAGATAAATATTCTGAACTGTTACCTGCACTTTTCAACATGATGTGTGACATTTGGTCGTGTTTAATTTCTGCTGATGAACAGTGTGATCAGTGCTAGTGAATTTTGTGGAACTGCTTCGGCTGAGAGATGTCACTTGTTGGTGTCTGCACCTGCTCAACATTGCTGGGTGCAACTGATGAACTGTTTCTACTGAAATGAAGTCACTTGTTGCTGTTTGCACCTGCTCAACATTGCTGGGTGCAACTGATGAACTGTTTTTACTGAAATGAAGTCACTTGTTGGTGTCTGCACCTACTCAACATTGCTGGGTGCCTTTGATGGACTGCTTCTACTGATGCACCTGCTCAACATTGCTGGGTGCAACTGATGAACTGTTTCTACTGAAATGAAGTCACTTGTTGCTGTTTGCACCTGCTCAACATTGCTGGGTGCAACTGATGAACTGTTTTTACTGAAATGAAGTCACTTGTTGGTGTCTGCACCTACTCAACATTGCTGGGTGCCTTTGATGGACTGCTTCTACTGAAATAATGTCACTTGTTGCTGTCTGCACCTGCTCAACATTGCTGGGTGCAACTGATGGACTACTCCTACTGAAATGGTGTCACTTGTTGGTGTCTGCACCTGCACTCAACATTGCTGGGTGCAACTGATGAACTGTTTTTACTGAAATAAAGTCACTGGTTGCTGTCTGCACCTGCACTCAACATTGCTGGGTGCAACTGATGAACTGTTTTTACTGAAATAAAGTCACTGGTTGCTGTCTGCACCAACTCAACATTGCTGGGTGCAATTGATGAACTGTTTTTACTGAAATGATATCACTTATTGCTGTCTGCACCTGCTCAACATTGCTGGGTGCAACTAATGAACTGTTTCTACTGAAATGAAGTCACTTGTTGCTGTCTGCACCTGCTCTCAACATTGCTGGGTGCAACTGATGGACTGCTTCTACTGAAATGAAGTCACTTGTTGGTGTCTGCACTTGCTTAACATTGCTGGGTACATCTGATGGATTGCTTCTACTGAACTAATGTGACTTGTTGCTGGGTGTACCTGCTAAACTTTACTGGGTGCAACTGATGGACTGCTTCTACTGAAAAGATGTCACCTGTTAGTATCTTTTTTTTGTATAAACTAATCATTGAAAGCATTTTATGTGAACATTTGTATAAACTGATTTTTTTGTATATTGTGTAAACTATTATGTAAAGCCACATGTATGAAAAGAATTTGTATTGCCTACTGTATTTTATATATTAGGTTAGTGAAAGGTCAGTGCAAAGCCAAAATTTTTAACTAATTATGTGATGTTTAGGTATTAATATTATCTTTTATTTTTGTCTGTATTTTTGTGGACGAATTTGGTGATATTTTCACCACCAATGCTGGCAAAAATACCATCAAATTCTGGCCTGTGGAGGAGGGGCATATGAAAGGTGGCTACACTGTGCCACTGCGCCAGAGAGTGCGCCAAAGAGTACTATTAAGCCGCCTCCACAGTGCTTGTTATGAGATTGTAGCAGTGAGTGGTTGTTAAGAGATCGGAGAGGACAGTGTGTGTGTGCGTGGGCAGAGCTCGTGGTTGTCGTGAAGTTGGAGCGAGATGTAGTAAAGAGCGTTGTTTCATGTCTTATGCAGTTATTTGATGGGAGAGATAGCAGATGATATTGTAATGAGGGCATTCGTCAATATATATAAAGGTAAAATATACTATGTTCGTTTATTTAATTGTGTATCTGAAACAATGCATCACTACAGGTTCAGTCAACAAAGCATCTGGCTTGTGTTCTTGAATTAGAGTGAATTCTGGTTTTCTTGCGTAATTATAGTTTTTCTAAATTTCTTTTGTCACGTCAGTATAATTAATATCAAAATTCTTGTCTTGTTGAAAAATAACCGTGCCAGATGCGTACGTTGAGTCACACTCCCACATACAGAACAGTTACATTTGTGCTTGGATTTTGTAGGTTTTATAGTTGCTGGGGTCTTAATTAATTAACTGTATTTACGAAAATTTTCTTACATTGTTTGTTGCAGTCAGATAGCGTAAATATACTAGTCAGGGCCAGCCGATTACGAGACTTACGTAATCGGACATACAGTTACTAAAAACTAAAAAACATTTTCAATTAATAATTTATTTAAATAAGCCCCCATGCAACATTTTCAAAAATTAAAAAGTTGAATAAAGGTGTGTGTATTAGAATTACTATTTTCTAGTCTTTCTGACAGACAAATACAGAGCTCGCTTAGTTAAAATGTCTGCTAGGAGTATATTATGGTAATAATGGATCCAGAAAAGTTGTTTTAACCATGGGTGTCATGCATGTACATACGATACGCAACCATTGTCAATATCATGAGCCTTACGTTTTTTGAGAGACTTACCTGAGAATTTATGCTTCCTTAGCATGGAATTGGTTTTGAAAAAAAAAAAACTACTGACATAATGTGAGTGAAATATCGTCTAGGGAAGCTGTTATTTTATTTTCATGCAGTTAGATGCAGAAATTAGTCTGTAAACAGCAAACTCAGGTGATAGAAGTTTTCTAGTACATCTCAAGAAGAGGTGCTCAGTCGATTGTTCCAACAGAATAATTCCTGGCAGATCAATCTTTAGTGAACATTGACATTACCTGAACATTTTACAGAAAATTGACAATGTAGTTTGTTTGTTTATAGATGTATCAGTACGTATTATCTGCAGCAGCTCAGTTAGTAAGAGAGCCAACTCTGTACAGTGCTAAAGAGTATGAGGTGCGTCATAAAAGTTCATTAGGAGACACTCTTAGTACTGTTTATCGTATGTTTCCTTCCGAGGGTTCCCCTCCCGGATAGCGAAGTTTCATCCTGTCAAGTTGTGTGATCTTTCTTGCTGTTTCTGCGAGGTACCTGCCACCAATGTAAAGCATTCCTTTTTCTTCTGATGTCTCCGTGTTTCTAAACCCTTTGGTTTTGTTACGCTTTTCGAGTCTTACTGCCACAGAATCTGAGCCTGTATAGTAAGTACTGACTACCAAGTGAAATAGAGTCACCTGGTCCTTGTTATAAGTGGCTATCAAATGAAAACCGAACAGCCGGCAAAAGGGGAGAATAGAATGGTTCCATTCAAGCGCAATCATCATACGCTTTAAATGTTTATCCCTCTGGGAGACGAGACTACCAATTCTTGTTTCGTAGAACGAGGTCGACTACTGGCGGACGCACAACCGCACCCACTCTGGCTCTTCCTCGTCCGACCGAAACCGAAGTCCACACACGTCCTTCTTCAGGTCGCCAAACATGTTAAAGTCATGCGGTGAAAGATCCTGGCTGTACGGACAATACTGCAGTGTTTCTGAACCAAATCCCTGAAGCGTGCATATCCTTCGGCTGATTGGTAGAGTGGCGGCGAGCGTTACTATGCAACAGGATGATTCCATCCGACGGCATTCCTGGGCGTTTTGATTTTATAGAGCAGTTTCTGTAGAGTGTTTTCCTAGCGCTGTGCATTGATAGTGGTTCCATGCTCCAGGAACTCGACGAGCAAAGGGTCCCGGCAATCGAAGAAAAAGGCCACCACGACCTTACCGGAAGTTTCGTGAACACCTCTGGATTTCTTTGACGGGGAGATGTGGAATGTTTCCGCTGTGAGCTTTGCCGTTTGCTCTCGGGCTCGAAACGGTCTCAGCGACATGCATTGACGTCGGTTTTAGTCAGACGAGAAACTGAAAGAATGGGTGCGATTGTGGTTCAGCGAAACAAGGATTGATCGTCTCGCCTCCTAGTGGGATAAATGTCGTAACGGGTCTTGAGATTATTTTTCTATGGAATTATTGCATGGTCTCGTTGCGAAGGCTGTCAGGTTTTCATTTGATTGTCCCTCAGAATTGCTGGATCGATTCAAAAATATGTGTGTTTTCACAAGTAGGAATCTGTAGTTTTTTCGTCTTTTCTAGAATTTAATGCAAACAATCACAGCTATTTAACAGCAGCGTGCCTTTATGCAGCTGTATATCATTTAAGGGTATCTTTCTTTAAATAGCATTTTGTATGGTTAATGGCGTGATCGTGTAGGACATCAGTAAGTATCATTACACATTTGTAAATGTTATGTCAGCAGGATGTACAGTTTGTAGCCCCAAGCAGTATGCTATAAAGCAGAGATCGGCAACAGGTCGAACCTCGGACCGCCAAATATTCTTAAATACAGTCCGACGTCCAACTATGTATCCAGGTGTCTCGTTCGCACTAGGCTAGTAATTTAGTCGAGTACTGAGTAATTTAGTAACTAAACGTGTCTGAAAAACAAAAATTTTGTCGAGTGGATTAGCAAATCATTTAGTCGAGTCGATCCATTTCATTCTATTTTTCTCGGCGAGTAGCGCCTCCCACCACGCGTCACTGCTCACTCGTTCATTTGTTATACAAGTCTGAACCTGTCGTTTTGGTCAAAGAGAGCACAGTGGGCGGTCGGTCTTTACATCATTTCGTCAATCACACGCAGGCCGCAGAGCCATTATTCATTTGTTTTACAATTTGTCGTGTGAAAACCCTTTTTGTACATACTCACCTACATTAATAATGGGTCCTAAAAAGCGAAAAGTGGACACTGAAAATAGGAGATTTTTAACTGAATGGACTGAACAATATTGTTTTACGCTGCCTGATAGTCCCCAAGCGGTTCCAGCTTGCTTAATATGTAATAAAACTGTCACTGTTATTAAAAGTGGCAATTTAAAGCGACACTATGAAACAACTCATAAGCAATTCCACAAAAACTTTCCTCTTGGCAATGAGGCTCTTAAAGAAGACAGGTAATATAAGTCTATTAGATAATGTGTAAATGTGATATGTATAACTGCTTTGTAAACTTATCACGATATAATTTAAATTCATATTACAGGAATATCTTACTTCTTACGAAAAAAGCATGAAATTGGTGGTTCACTGCATAAGTGAGCAAGAAAAATCGGCAGAAGCAGCGTTACGTGTGTGCTGGACACTTAGTAAACACCAAAAACCATTTTCAGATCCTGAAATAATGAAAGAATGTATGTTGGAAAGAGATTTGTCACTTTTTGAAGAAAAAAAGGATGTCCTCGCTGCAATTCAAAGTATTCCAATGCCGACAAGAAGTAATACAAGAAGAACGGAAATTTTAGCTACTGATATTAAAAGTACTCTGCTGGAACTTTAGGAAAAGGCACCATGCTACGCCATTGCACTTGACGAATCATGTGACATTGTTGATGATGAACAAATATCTATTTTTGTGAGATTTTTCGACACTGAAAATAAGATATTCAGGGAAGAACTGCTCGCAATATTGCCTTTGAAAGGTAACACTCGAGGAGAAGGTCTATTCAAAGCTATTGACGACTTTACTAATAATTCCAACATTCGTTATGATAAAATAGTGTTGCTTTCAAGTGACGGCGCCCCAGCGATGATTGGCATAGAAAAAGGTATAGCAAAGAACATCAGGGATGAGAATCCAGGTCTAATATCGTATCAGTGTTTAATTCATCAGACTGCCCTTTGTGGAAAACTCAGTGCTACACTGCAAGAAGTAATGAAGAGCTTAGTGCACTTGATTAATTTTATGAGATCTCATTCTTCTCTTCAACACCGGAAGTTCAAGAAGTTTCTTTCAGAATATGATGCAGCGTATTCTGACTTATTGCAATACAACAATGTTCGATGGTTAAGTGAAGGTCAAGTTGTTGAACGTTTCTGGCTAATAAAGGAAGATGTTACCTCCTTCTTGCAAATCTTGGATACGCAGGGAGCAAAGAAACACATAGAGTTCATAACAAACGAGCGCAGTATGCTAGCTGTGGCTTTTCTAATGGATATTCTGAAATATTTAAATGCGATCAACATAGTTGTAGGGGAATGGGAAATTATTATGTTATCTGATACAAAGTGTGTCTGCTTTTCGTCGTAAGCTGGATATTTTTGAAAAAGATATTGCAAGGCACGAATTTATTCATTCCCCAACAATGCTTGAGTGTAAAAAAGAGAACTCTGAAGAAGACATTGCAGTGTTTGTAAGATTTCTGTCCGATCTAAGGGACGAATTTGCTACAAGATTTCAAGACGTTGGAGAAATTGGAAAGAGCTGTCTCAGTTCCTAAAATTTCCTTATGAAGTTGATGCATCGGCAGAATGGACTGATGCTGCTAAGTTGTTCAGCGTTTCAAAGTCTTCACTTCAAGTGGAGATAATCGACTTGCAAAAAGAAACGTATGAAACTGTATCCACTGAAGAATTTAAGGGTAAACATGTTTCAGAAAAATATGAAAATTTGTTAGAAAGTAGTTATCAATCTGGCCACTATGTTTGATTCGACGTATATATGCGATCCGTCGTTCTCGAAAATGAATATTTCGAAGGACACATATCGGTGAAGGTTGACGGACGCCCACCTCGAAGACATACTTCGCATTTGCTGTACGCCTTGTATACTGAACTTTAAAAAACTGGCTCAAGACTGTCGATGTAATTCCTCAAATTGAAAATATTACAATATTAGCTGAGAACTACTGTAAATAGGCTGTTTAGGTTCTTTTTATTGGTAACGCCACGTAACGCTCTGTATGAAAATCACTGTCTGTGCTGTGTGCAGTCTTTGGCTGGTTTGCATTGTGGTTTGCTATTGTAGTGTTGGGCAGCTGGATGTTAACAGCGCGTAGCGTTGCGCGGTTGCAGGTGAGCCGCCAGCAGTGGTGGATTTGGGGAGAGAGATGGCGGAATTTTGAGAGCGGACGATCTGGAAGTGTGTAATATTGGATATCATGAACTGATATATATTATGACTTTTGAACACTATTAAGGGAAATACATTGTTTGTCCTCTATCAAAATCTTTCATTAGCTAACTATGCCTATCAGTAGTTAGTGCCTTCAGTAGTTTGAATCTTTTATTTAGCTGGCAATATTGCAGTAGTTCGAGTAACGAAGGTTTTTGTGAGGTAAGTGATTCATGAAAGGTATAGGTTATTGTTAGTCAGGGCCATTCTTTTGTAAGGATTATTGAAAGTCGTATTGCGTTGCGCTAAAAGTACTGTGTGTCAGTTTAAGCACAGTCATGTATAATTTTTCTAAGGGGAAGTTTCGCTACTTGTTTTACTTGGTTTACCCTTTTCTTGGAAACTAACTCGACTTGAAAACAGAATAAAAAAGAGTACTTTTTCGTTATTAGTTTTTTCTGGACCTCCATAAAAAAATGTACACCGAATCCGGACCCCACTGAAAACTACTAGCCGACCCTTGCTATATGGAATCCATAATCGTTTTTGTGAACAAAAATAAATACGGTGCATCTGTTGGTAGAGAGATTTCTGGTGCTAGACTAATGTGTTGAGGTTAAAAATGACACAACATTCGAAAATTCTTGGTTAATTCATGCTAGGCAGAAGTTTGATTGCGTAGCATTTCCATTTAAACTTAAGATGATAAGAAAATAAAACCCTAAGTCTACTCTTCATCTGCAGTCGATAAAAAACGCATTCTGTAAAGGAATGTGTACAGCGATGTCTATCGTTTACTTGTGTTGTGGCCTTAATGCTATACGTTAGTTTTACTGCACCAATTAGCTAAACAAACTCTCAAATCTTAATTACTTTGAAGCCTCCAAGTGCAGAGTTGCTCTTATCTCACGCGGTATAGCTATTTACCAGCCCGACTGTAACCTTAGAGCTCTGCAAGTAAAATAAAAGGCTCGTAGCGCCGAGGACATTTGTTTATCGTCTGAGCTGCGAACCTCTTCGGCATCTCTGGCCAAAGGCTGCGGCGGTGTCTCGCGGCAGCTGGTGGAAGTAACGGCGAATTGTGGCCGGGCCCGTCCACCCACGGGGATTTATACACTGTGCTCGTGGCGCGGCAGCCAGATTATAAAATACCAGCGAAAGCTCGGCCCTTTATCTGGAGACACGCATCGGTGCGTAACGTGAGGCCCTCGCACCTCGTACACCAGTTCGCCGAGACACAAGCGGCGGGGAAGAACAAAAAAAAAAAAAAGAAAAGAGAAGAGCCGAAGTGGAAGGGGCCCGCGCCTCCCGCGGAGTGACTTGTTCACGTGTGGGGGCAGGCAGGTACACTCCGACTTACTACCAGGCCGCCGCCTTATGAACGAGGCGCCCGTCTCGAGTCTCTGGAAAGTGCGTTGTAACTTACAAAACTGCGGCCATTTCTGCGCGTCATAGTTCTCGCAGTTTCTCGCCGGCAGTGCGAGGGAACAACGCTCTGGCCGAACGCCAACAGAGAAGTGAGAGTTGTTCGATACGCAGACTCTAGTGCGTATAAAAACTGGGAACGTGAAGTTGGGGAATTCGTATTTATGATAAAAGGTCTCCAACCAGTCCGTGCCGCGCGTTTCTCACTGGTGGAGCAGAACCGACGAGACGCCGATGCAGACAACGAGTTGTGGTTACCGTCCAGGCCTCTGGCCTAGTGACAGCTAAACAAGTTGCAACTGGATTGGTGAATTAAAACATAGAATTAACACCTACAGTGGTTGACTAAAATATGGAAACACTAAAAACACATTACCACGCCTAACGCGGTGTAGGAAGACTGTTGGCATTCCAAATTTACACCTACATCTACATACATACTCCGCAATCCACCATACGGTGCGTGGCGGAGGGTACCTCACACCACAACTAGCATCTTCTCTCCCTGTTCCACTCCCAAACAGAACGAAGGAAAAATGACTGCCTATATGCCTCTGTACGAGCCCTAATTTCTCTTATCTTTGTGGTCTTTCCGCGAAATGAAAGTTGGCGGCAGTAAAACTGTACTGCAGTCAGCCTCAAATGCTGGTTCTCTAAATTTCCTCAGTTGCGATTCACGAAAAGAGCGCCTCCTTTCCTCTAGAGACTCCCACCCGAGTTCCTGAAGCATTTCCGTAACAGTCGCGTGACTATCAAACCTACTAGTAACAAATCTAGCAGCCCGCTTGTGAATTGCTTCTATGTCCTCCCTCAATCCGACCTGATAGGGATCCCAAACGCTCGAGCAGTACTCACGAATAAGTCGTAGTAGTGTTTTATAAGCGGTCTCCTTTACAGATGAACCACATCTTCCCAAAATTCTACCAATGGACCGAAGACGACTATCCGCCTTCCCCAGAACTGCCATTACATGCTTGTCCCACTTCATGTCGCTCTGCAATGTTACGCCCAAATAATAAATCGACGTGATTGTGTCAAGCGCTACACTACTAATGGAGTATTCAAATATTACAGGATTCTTTTCCCTATTCATCTTCATTAATTTACATTTATCTATATTTAGAGTTTGCTGACATTCTTTACACCAATCACAAATCCTGTCCAAGTCATCTTGTATCCTCCTACAGTCACTCAACGACGACACCTTCCCGTACACCGCAGCATCATCAGCAAACAGCCGCACATTGCTATCCACCCTATCCAAAAGATCATTTATGTAGATATAAAACAATAGCGGACCTACCACACTTCCCTGGGGCACTCCAGATGATACCCTCACCTCCGATGAACACTCGCCATCAAGAATAACGTACTGGGTTCTATTACTTTAGAAGTCTTCGAGCCACTAACATACTTGGGAACCAATCCCATATGCTCGTACCTTAGGAGTCTGCAGTGGGGCACCGAGTCAAACGCTTTCCGGAAGTCGAGGAATATGGCATCCGTCTGATACCTTTCATCCATGGTTCGCAAGATATCATGTGAAAAAAGGGCGAGTTGCGTTTCGCAGGAGAGATACTTTCTAAAGCCGTGCTGATGCATGGACAGCAACTTCTCTGTCTCAAGGAAATTCATTATATTCCAACTGAGAATGTGTTCGGGAATCCTCCAGCAAACCGATGTTAAGAATATTGGTCTGTAATTCTAAGGATCCGTCCTTCCACTCTTCTTATATACAGGCGTCACCTGCGCTTTTTTCCAGTCGCTCGGGACTTTACATTGGGCAATACGGGACTGTGGGAAAGCTGGAACAGAAGAGAAACGAAGCATTCGGGACGTGGTGTTACAGGTGAATGTTGAAAATTAGTTAGACTGATAAGGTAAGGAATGAGGAGGTTCTGCGCAGAACCGGAGACTCAAACGGTGGTATGTTTGTACGATCCTCCTGCGTGAAAGATTTCTCAAATGCTAAATTTAAAATTTCAGCTTTCGTTTTGCTGTCTTCCGTTGCCAGGCCAGACTGATCAGTGAGTGACTGGATGGAAGCCTTCGACCTGTTTACCGATTTTACGTAAGACCAGAATTTCCTTGGGTTTTCAGCGAGATCTTTTGTTAACGTATGACGGTGGTAGTGGTTGAATGCTTCGTGCATCGCTCTTTTTACAGCAGCACGAATCTCTACTAACTTTTGCCGGTCCTCATTCTCCCGATCTTTCTTGTACCGCGAGTGCAACTGCCTTTGCTTCCTGAGCACTTTCCGAATTGCGCTGCTAAACCACGGTGGGTCTTTTCCGTCCGTACCCCACTTTTTCGGCACTTACTTGTCCAATGCGTGATTTACAATGTGTTTAAAATTAGCCCATAAGTCTTCCACGTCCATCATACCGGAAATAAATGAAGTCAATTCATTTACTAAGTGGAATGCTAACAACTGCTTATCTGCTCTTTCCAGTAAGAATACTCTCCTTGCCTTCTTGACCGACTTTTTAACTTTCGTAACCATAGTCGTAATGACAACATCGTGATCACTAATCCCTGTCTCAACACTGACACCGTCGATGAGGTCTGGTCTGTTCGTGGCCACCAGATCTAAAATATTTCCATTACGCGTTGCCTATCGATTTAGCTGCTCAAGACAGTTTTCGGATAATGTGTTCAAAAGTTATTCACACAACGGCTTGTCTGTACCACCTGTAATGAATCCATAGATATCCCAGTCCATACAAGGTAGGTTGAAGTCGCTTCTGACTAATATAGCATGATCCGGGTCCTTCTACAAATGGCTTCCATTCCTCTCGGCATTGATGAATATAGGTCCTGTATGGTTTTCAAGGGTACCTTATACCACTTTTCCTTAAAATGTCAAGTGCAAGTCACGATGATGAAGGTGGATAGCGATCACGAGCACTTTTCTTCAAAGGACTACAAAGGTTCATTAATACTGAGATTTAGTGACTGTTGTGGCCAGGGCATATGCGAAAACTCATCGTCGTGTTCACAAACCAGTCCAATACGGCGCGAGACGTGTGAACAGGGGCCCCTTCTGCTGCGACAGGTTTGATCCGGACCGCCATCAATTCCTCTCCTGTGCCAACCTTTTCATCTCAAAGTAGCACTAGCAACTTACATTGTAAGACGTCGTGGTCTCCTGACCTTCATTGCTCACATATTCCATTCTCACAATCATATTCTGCACATCAAGACGCTTCATTCCAACCCAAACTCGATAAGATAAAGTCAATGTTGTATGAATTCATGTAAACGATACGCAAATAACTAATAAATCGCAAGTGCGCACCGTCGTTGAAATACTCGAGGCTGGCGTACACACACACATTCAAGACACGACAGTCACAAAAGCTTTTATTTCGGGAGAGGCAAGCACCGCACGCCAGGATGCCGGTCCCTTCAGAGATTTTCACAGGGAGCTATCTACGTCGACCGGCGACCGCCCGTGGAGCGGACAGTGTTTGCCCGAGTGAAAGGGGAGAACGACCCCATCTCGTATTAAAAGCAAATTCCGCTACATTGAGTGGGAGCGGCCAGCCTACGCATTCTTTGCACATAGCACGCTTCAGAGATTTTCACAGGGATACAGCAAACGCCAAACGCTGATACTACAGGTTTCCAGATTGGTTGCCTTAAACGAAACGTCATCCTCCCGTTTTAGAAGATCAATGCTGATTGGCAGACGATATTTCTGACGCCTTGGGTTGAAGGGAAATACCCCTTCACGTCTGGTGTGGAGAGGGGCCGTTCCATTGAGCGGGGCCGAGAACGCGTAACGAGAACATGCACGCTCGTACGTGTACTCACAGAGCGAGGAACAAGTCTCTCCTCAGCACTTCACTGGGAGAACACCTCTGTCGAGAGCGAATCGAACTGCAACTCTATATTGAGTCCTTGTGATTAAGCGTTGTTCACTGTGTTGGCCAACATACTTATTGTGCGGTGTGAACGGACAGAGTTATAGTTAAACGCCTGCGAGCGAATTTTTGAAAGGCATCGTGGTCGACTGGTTATCTGACCGTTGTACCACGCCAATAGTTAGATTAGGGGCGAATAGGAGTCCTTCACTTCATCAAGGCGTAGGTAGAGTTTGATTGGTGAAGGTCAATCCAGATAGAACGAGAGTTACCTTATTTGTCAGCAGCGAGCGGCGCAGACAGCGGTCATCGCAGCTTACGGTATTGTGCGCTACAGCTCTTGCGAGCCCCATATTTCCTCCACAACAGTACACTTCACTGCATTTCACGCGCGATAGCCTTGACCGTACCTAGCAACATTCGAACGGATAATTATTCAAGTTGAGTAGGCGCGGCTCTGAGCCATTCTGCCAAGTCAATAACAATCTTACACTTTGTGTAGAAATTTCATTAGCGAATCCTATCCTTAAGAGGTAACTCCACATTCCGAAAAGAACCCGGAAATAACGTGTTCGGTTCATAATTAAAAGTGCCATTGCGATTTTCTCAGAATTTTTGCAAAATAAATAATAATTTTCGTTAGTTTCATGTTTACTACTAACTAGCACTACTCCATTACCCAAGTATCCCACTGGTTAAGTAAGAAATTTTGTGAATTTTTGTGTCATTTCCGTACAGCGTACGACTCCAGAAGGTATTCATTGGTGGAAGTTTTTCAGGCATTTCTTTTTGGAACGTTAGGAGCGTCTGTCTAACTTCTGTACTAGTGTGGGGGTGGAAACTGTATCTTGCAGGAGCCACAGGGAAAAGGGTACATTACAGATTACTCCGTTGCGCAGAATGACAGAATAGCACCCACCCGTCGCTCACAACGTTCTCAGTTATTTGTTGCATGTATTCCCATCTCTGCCTTCTTCTGTAGCTTTTGCTCTCTACAGCTCCCTGTAGTACCAAGCAAGTCATTCCCTGATGTCTTAACAGGTGTCCTATCATCCTCCCCTTCTCCTTGTCACTTTTTTACACATAATACTTTCCTCTCCGGTTCTGCGCAGAACCTCCTCATTCCTTAACTTGTCAGCCCACCTAGTTTTCAACATTGACCTGTAACACCACGTCTCAAATGCTACGTTTCTCTTCTGTTCCAGTCTTCCCACAGTCCATGTTTCACTATCATATAATGCTGTGCTCCAGACGTACATTCTCAGAAATTTCTTCCTCAAATTAAGGCCTGAGAGTAATACTAGTAAACGTCTGTTGGCCAGGAATACCCTTTTCGCAAGTGCTAGTCTGCTTTAGATGTCCTCCTTGCTCCATCCGTCGTTGGTTATTTCGCTACCTAGGTAGCAGAATTCCTTAACTATATCTATTTGGTGACCACCAAATCTGATGACAATTTTGTCGCTCTTCTCATTTCTGCTGCTTCTCATTACCTTCGTCTTTCTTCGATATTCTCTCAGTCCATATTCTGTACCCATGAGACTGTTCATTACATCCAGTCGATCATGTAATTCTTCTTCACTTTCACTCAGAACAGCAATGTCACCTTCGAATCGTGTCATTAATATTCTTTCGCCTCGAATTTTAATTGCACTCCTAAACATTTCTCTTGTCTCCATCATGTCTTCTTCCACGTACAGATTGAACAGTAGGGACGAAACACTACATCCCTGTTTTACACTCTTTTTAAACCGAGCACTTCGCTCTTGGTCGTCCATTCTTATTATTCCCTATTGGTCCCGAAACGTCCCCTTAGAAATATTATAAATGACTGTGCTTAAACTGACACACAATATTTTTAGCGCAACGCAATCTGACTTTCAAAAATCCTTACAAAAGAATGGCCCTGACTAACAATAACCTATACCTTTCATGAATCACTTACCTCACAAAAATCTTCGTTACTCAAACTACTGCAATACAGCGAGCGCCAATACTGCCAGTTAAATAACAGATTGTCACTACTGAAGGCACTAACTACTGATAGGCATAGTTAGCAAATGAAAGATTTTCATAAGGAGCACGCAATGTATTTACCTTAATAATGTTCAAAAGACATCATATGTATGTATCAGTTCATGATATCCAATAATACAAAAAATGGTTCAAATGGCTCTGAGCACTATGGGACTCAACATCTTAGGTCATAAGTCCCCTAGAACTTAGAACTACTTAAACCTAACTAACCTAAGGACATCACACACCCATGCCCGAGGCAGGATTCGAACCTGCGACCGTAGCAGTCCCGCGGTTCCGGACTGCAGCGCCAGAACCGCACGGCCACCGCGGCCGGCCCACAAAATTTACTCTTTATAATGGACACACGTCCAGATCATCCACTCTCAAAACACCGCCATCTCTCTCCCCACATCCACCGCTGCTGGCAGCTCACCTCCAACTGCGCAACGTTACGTGCTGTTAACATCCAACTGCCCAACACTACAATAGCGACTATTCCAACAATGCCACCCAGCCACAGTCTGCACACAGCACAGCCAGTGATTTTCATACAGAGCGCTACGTGGCGTTACCAACATAAAAACCTAAACAGCCTACTTACAGTTCTAGTACATTTTGTATATTACCCGTCTCTCCCTACAGTTCAAATGGCTCTGAGCACTATGGGACTCAACATCTTAGGTCATTAGTCCCCTAGAACTTAGAACTAGTTAAACCTAACTAACCTAAGGACATCACACACATCCATGCTCGAGGCAGGATTCGAACCTGCGACCGTAGCGGTCTCGCGGTTCCAGACTGCAGCGCCTAGAACCGCACGGCCACATCGGCCGGCTCTCCCTACAGTTTACCATTATTTCTCTCAGAACTTCGATCATCTTGCACCATTTTACGTTGTCGAACAATCGCTGTCTACAATTCCTATGAGCGTGTCTTGATTTTTCTTTAGCCTTACTTCGCCGGCCGGGGTGGCCGGGCGGTTCTAGGCGCTACAGTCTGGAACCGCGCGACCGCTACGGTCTCAGGTTCGAATCCTGCCTCGGTCATGGATGTGTGTGGTGTCCTTCGGTTAGTTAGGTTTAAGTAGTTCTAAGTTCTAGGGGACTGATGACCTCAGAAGTTCCATAGTGCTCAGAGCCATTTGAACCATTTAGCCTTGCTTCTATTACCAACCGCAACATCAGATCAGAGGTTGAAAATACCGCTTCAGTTGTAAATTTGTTTTAGTATCCCGACCGGTTTCGGGCTCTCATAAGCCCATCCTCAGGTGTCGCAACTGTGCTGTGGTCCCCGAGTTCAGCGGTGGACGTGTACAACGCTCGGTGTGCTACCTACGAGCGCAGAACAGGTACCAAACCGCGCCTAGTACACGTCCACCGCGGCACTCGGGGCCCACAGCACAGTTGCGACACCTGAGGGTGGGCTTATGAGATCCCGAAACCGGTCGTGATAATAAAACAAATTTACAACGGAAGCGATATTTTCAACCTCTGGTATAATGCTTAGTTTCGAATGTTCTTCCAACAGGATTGTTTGTCGCAACATTAGAATTGTCTCTCTGGTGCCTTTACCTCTCCGAAAGGTAAACTGACCGTCATCTAGCACATCCTCAATTTTCATTTCAATTTTGCCCTACCTTCCTATTCATTGTGCATCCCCCATCCGTTACATCATTTTCTGCTGCCGTTCGTATTCATTATTCGTATATGGCTGCCCAAATCATCGCCGAAACTCCGCCATGTGCTCCTGGGACGTAAACTCGGCTAGAAGTTGGAAACAGTTGGAAACGAGGCTCATCTGATCAAATTATATTTCTCCATTGCCCCTTATTCCTGGTTTCATGGCCTCGGCACCACGTTTTTTTTCTGTTAGGCCACCTGCATCACTGATGTGTGGTTTTCGTATTAGAATTCGCCCTGTACTTCCCTGCTTAATACCATCGGGTTGTTTTGGTGCAGTGACTTCTGCAGCTGTCATTCTCTTATTCTTCGTCATAATCCTCTTCAGTGAACATGTGTCACCATCACTCAACCCACTCGTTGTGTTTGCTGATGAAGTTTCTCCGCTTTCCTGTATGCGGTGTAGATCTTCGAAACGGTGTCTCCTGGAACATCAGACCATTCGGCTACCTTGGTTATGTAATCAGGCACTATCAGAGCACCAACAGTTGGCTCAGGTTCGGATTCACTGAGGTCCGACATAAAGCACTCGCAAGTATACGGCACACTGTTCAGACCACCACTGACATATGCAACGTAATTGAGGACATTGCACAGATGCCGTTGGTGGTCAAAAACAACAGCCCAACCTGCGCGCTTTCCAAATATCTGCGCTTATGTTTAGCGTGTATTTTAGCGTTGTTTCAATATTTTTCCGCAACGAATATATGTAGTTTAAATAATCGTAATTAACAGCGATGATAGACACGGGTGATAACTTGCAATGACAGAAGTAAAGCTGGCCGAGGTTGCCGAGCGGTTCTAGGCGCTTCAGTCCGCAACGACGCGGCTGCTACGTCGCAGGTTCGAATCCTGCCTCGGGCATTGAAGTGCGTGATGTCCTTAGGTTAGTTACGTTTACGTAGTTCTAAGTCTAGGGGACTGATGACCTCAGATGTCAAGTCCCATAGCGCTCAGCGCCATTTGAACCACTTTGAACAGAAGTCGCTTCCCACGCACGGGTTCCCGGGTTCGATTCCCGGCGGGGTCAGGGATTTTCTCTGCCTCGTGATGACTGGGTGTTGTGTGATGTCCTTAGGTCAGTTAGGTTTAAGTAGTTCTAAGTTCTAGGGGACTGATGACCATAGATGTTAAGTCCCATAGTGCTCAGAGCCATTTGAACCTTTTTTTGAACAGAAGTAAAAGCATATCAGTAAACATGCTTCCACAAACGAGCAGTTCCAAATGTATGTTTTTCGACTAAGTCCCAATTTCATCAGGATACAATTTCACGCATGCCTTACTGTAGAAACAGATACAATACTACTTGAACATGTTGCGTTTTACAATTTTACTGCACACTTATATCTGTTTAAGGAGGTGCTCCACGTATCTTTGTCGTATTTGGATGCAATTCTGCACTCGTGTCTGCAGACAGTTACGGATTAATTCGAGCACTCCCTCATTATTTCTTAAATCTTGACAACGGTATATAATTCCTTTGGACTTTCTTTAAATTTATACAAAACCTTTTAATTGTCTAATCGCAACCAATATACGACATGCGCTACTGACAATTAAGAGAGTTTGTACAAAAATTTTTAAAAGATTTCTGAAAATATTTAAGACCAGTTCTCCACTTCCTGATAAGGTCAGTTACTACTAACTGCACATTTCGCTGCTCCATTCTTGGACTTCATGAGCAGGAGTACTGTACATATCATTCTGATATGACTCCAGTCCTTAGAGAAATCTAGAAGATCTAACGTTAAGTCGTGTGACCCTTGATGCCCAGGAGCAGGTCCTTTCAGACTACATTTTAAGAAGTGTTTCCAACTGAAATCATGTGACCTGATAAGTATTCATATAATAATTTATTACGTGAAGTGCGCCTCATTATTAAAAATATTCAACAGCTGTTAATTTTTAATGTGGATATCTGTAGTAATTAAGCGATCTCGGTGTAATAAATACTTATAGGAACATCTTGGAGCATATTGGCCCATCAGATACCACATCAGGAGCTAAATGTGCCGATGCCCCATCATATACTTGCCACATTCTTGAGTTGTTGAGAAAGGATAAAATTTTGCCTCCATTAAATAAGGACTTTTTCTGAAAGTCTACCTTTTAAATTGTTATAACTTGGACAATAGTCCAGTCGTCTGGTAAGCACATTTTCGCAGTTACGAGAGCTATTCACTTAATAAACACCGTTCATTTATAAAGCACGTGAATGACGTTACAGAATTTTCTTTCAAATACTGTGAAAGTACACATTGTAATTTATTTCTCCAGATTGTTTCCAGACACATTCGGATATTTCCCGTAGTGTCTGGCGAACTCTGAAATACTGCGGTAGCAGAATTCTGCCACCAGCACCCAGATGAAGCTATATTTCCGGTAGTCCTAATCTTTGGTGATGAGAGAAACTGGTATAAAACAACGGTGCCGTAGGTCCATAAATAAGCAAACCAATGTGCATGATGAAGAGAAAGTGGTTCACCGACAATCATGGATCCAAAACTGATTCGTTTCATTCGGGAAAGTTTTAGTAAATACCGTAGATTCGCCATCTCTGAGCTTTTTGTTTATTTTCCACAGGTTAGTCATACTGTTCTGTAGAAAATAAATATCTAACATTTGGGCTACCGGCAATTTAATGGCAGATGGGGGCAGACGTCAGACTTTCAAATTTCGCGCCGGCCGGTGTGGCCGTGCGGTTCTAAGCGCTTCAGTTTGGATCCGCGTGACCGCTACGGTCGCAGGTTCGAATCCTGCCTCGGGCATGGATGTGTGTGATGTCCTTAGGTTTAAGTAGTTCTAAGTTCTAGGGGACTGATGACCTCAGAGGTTAAATCCCGTAGTGCTCAGAGCCATTTTCCAAGTTTCGCAATATTTCCTTATAGGCAGTAATATCGAAAGTGTAGGAGTGAGCTTGAGTTGTTGCGCAGTAAAATTGAGAACCTATGATTTAATGCTAAGAAAATAAGGGGAAGGTACAATAATTTAAAAACTAGGTAATGCAAAATTATGAATAAAAGTATATATAGATATCTGTTTGTGTGTATACATTCCCTACTTGGCTGTAATCGTTTAGTGTACATATTATTGCGTGACACGTTTTCATAACTATGTTTCAAGTACTTTAAAGTGAAACTGCACATGTAAGATTAAAGTATTCGAAAGAATTGCTATTAGCAACGCATTGTGGCATCATAGGCAAAACCTTACTTCGTGGAATTATGTCTCTCATTATAATGGTCTGTATTTTGAGTATTACCGAGATACTCTTTTACGTCAAACGAGAATCCCTGAATCGTGTATGTGTGTGTGTGTGTGTGTGTGTGTGTGTGTGTGTGTGTGTGTATGTGTGTTGTCGTGTATATATGTCGTGCATGCATGCAAAGATCATGGCGATATGAACTTCCTCAGAAAATTATCGAGGAGGAAGACCCTAAAATTATCATTTTTGATGTAAATGATTTGTCACACTTACATTAATGGTTCAAATGGCTCTGAGCACTATGGGACTTAACATCTGAGGTCATCAGTCCCCTACAACTTAGAACTAATTAAACCAAACTGACCTAAGGACATCACACACATCCATGCCCGAGGTAGGATTCGAACCAGCGGCCGTAGCGGTCGCGCGGTTCCAGACTGAAGCGCCTAGAACCGCAGGGCCACACCGGCCGGCACACTTACATTACTTCGACACTTCAAAGAATAACAAAACGGTAACGTATTAATTGCTAATGCCATGTATTGTCACTGCAATCGGTCACGCAGCCCTACATTTGGCTAAAGGAGAGGTTTATCGGAACGATGAGCAGTCGCTTCTAGAAGTATACAAGAATATTGTAGCGAATGAAAACACTATGGGTAACAAAATTCTTCGGGCCATGTGACCGCCTTGTCAGTATGCAGAAGTGTCTGACTATTGCGCCAGTTTTACTAATGGACTTCTTCTGGGTGTTATACTGACGTGACAGCCTGAGGAAGGCCATTTGCAGCAGTGGCCGAGACGTTGGACAGTTTTACATACATGCGGTACCACATACCATGAAAGCCTACACAAAACACCGTACTCCAGACTTTACAGGAGGGAGGAGAAAGCGTCAGCTGCCTTTGTATGGGGCGCCTATGTATGTTGATTATCCATTTCCAGTAATGTAAGAGATGTTGGACCCTCAATACGGAAAAAAAGATATTTTTTTCCGCTAAACCTCATTTTATCAACAACTTTTCGTGGGATATCTTCCATGCTACTTGAACCAATGCTTCATTCACTTTTATCTTCTGCTTCCAACAAAGTAAAGTATTTATCACAGCAGCAGCGTATTTGCTGTCAATATTCCAAACCGCAATATTGTTCGGACTACCCAGCCGCTCACACATCATGAAACGTAGTTTCAAGAAGTGGATCAACAATTTCTATTGTAGGAGTCATTATATTTACTGTAATCATATGAGAAAGAGTGGTTACAAACCTAGCAATCAAATTCTGTTGATCTACTTATATTAGCTAATATAAGTAGATCAACAGAATGGTTACAAAATAATCCACCAGTTTAAGGAGCAGGTCAGTAAAACGACTCAATATTATCATGCAATGTTATTGTCAGCCTGTTGGCCTCTTTAGGGAAACCTCCAAAAAACTCAGTCAGGGTGGCTGGATGGCTATTTTAATTGTAATCTTCCTGAAAGCAAGCTCAGCGTTTCACTCAGCATGCGCGTGTGTGTGTGTGTGTGTGTGTGTGTGTGTGTTTGAGTGCACATACGTTCGTGCGTCTGAGAGCCGCGCCAGTATCAAGGCAGGGCACAACCAAGTAACCACCCATCTACACACCCAGCCAGCTATCTACGCGCGCGCGCACACACACACACACACACACACACACACACACACACACATACACATACACACACACACAGACACACACGCATACACACTATTATTCTCGTCTCGTTCGTCTCGTCTCATCCCTGTAGCTCCACCACGTTCACCGAGCGGGGCCGCTATAGCAAAAGTTCAGCCAAGCGGGAAATAGGAACCCGAGGTAGCGTGCGGAGAAACTCAAATGAATGCATGGCATTTGCTTCCCCGGAGACGAGGGAGGCCCACCTGACACGTGGCGCCAATTCAATTTCACGCTCTGAGATCCTGATACTTTCAATACCGCACTCCGCTTTGCGGTAACTTTTCTGAAGAGAGGAAAGCTTGCCTACCAGTTCTGACCGTTCCTCAGTTCTGACTTCCAGTTAACTGTGTGAGAGAAGAATCCATGTACAATGACCGACGACGGAATGAGATCACCGCCATTTTGTCTTGCATTTCCTTTACAGACATTTTCTGAATAGAAATGTCTGCCTTAACAAAATTCCTGGAGACCACACTCGCAAGTGACATGTCTCGTATTTCTGAATTGAATGGCGTTCAGAACATCGAAATTTAATATTATATGGAAACTAGGAACCAAAAGTCGAAAATCATTAGATTTCTCTTTAGTTACGTATATAATTTACATTTCACAGCAAAACCGTAAGATTAATAACACTTGAATGTTACGACTCTTAATACATATATAAATTTCTCGCTTTCTGTCTGAAAGACCCCTGCATCTGTAGTGCTGTGAGGATCCTATTAACCTGGTTCTCTTCAGCTCCTATTCACACCTATTTCGTATGTTTTCTCTGTTCATCCGTTCAGCCCTGACCTAAAAAGTGCCCCTGCAAGTTCGGGTAACTATTCATTTCATTTTCCACAAGAGTTTGCGTCATGTTCGACCAAGCTTTCTAGAAGTTCACAATTGTTTGACTGATTCGACTCGAGTTACATCTGATCGGGTAGGTGCTGCTTATTTTGATTCTGATTTGTATCCATTTTTTGTGAAGTTTCGAAATCTTTTGCAAGTACACTGGCCTCTCTCTCGGGTTGCTTCTCAGGTAGTGTTTTCACATCGTGTTGGTTCCGTTAATCCAGTCCTTCGTGCTAATGCGGTGATGGAGTGGAACCCGGTTATAGTTTACAATCTTCACCCGGAATGTAACATTTGTTTCTTAAACAAGCGGTGCTTCCTCATGGAGTCGTTCGGCATATTTGGCGGAAACGCTGGTCTGCTCAACATCGTTCGCAATGTTGCAGTGGTGTCCGGGCGGTAGAAACGTGTGTTCAGCAGGATATACCTTCACACCTGAATGTTTTTGATTACCGGTGTCATGTTACGTATGCAGGGCAAGAAGGAACCTGTTTCCTTTGTAATGAAAGTGGCCGTCTCATATCCAATTGTCCGCGCCGAATTACGGTTTTAAAGCCGTCCTACGAAAAACGTCGTCCGTTGACATGGGCTGAGTGATGTCTTGCAATCTCCTGTCAGTACTTTTCCAACTTTAAAGGTCGTTGGGGAGACATTGCACCCTACTCCACCCGACTTTCCGCCGTTACCGGTGCGTTCAGATGAGACCCTTGCTGCCATTAAGTTAACGGCAACGGTAGCACAATTTAAACACCAGCGGACTCAGGATGGTGAAGACTGTTCTTGTTTAGCCATCGATTACAAGGCTGGTTCTGTCGATGAAATGAATGTTACGTATGCATCCTCCCCTCCACTCATAGGAACATTTGTTCCGGTGGGTTACTATGATTTAATGGAGATATCGTCTGCTGTTCTGCCTTTTCATTGTTCTAGTGAAATGCCATCTCTTCCTCAATTTGATACGATGGGGCAAGAGGTTACTGTGGATCCTTTTCCGGGTAGTCAGGTGATGCAGACTCTTCACACGCTGCACTTCTTGTCTCTTCTTTATCTGATGATGATATTGATCGCTCCCAGTAGGGTTTGTCGTATTCTGTTGAGTGGAGTTGGACGCTAATCCGAAAGATAACGCTACTCAATTTTGGTTATAAAAGCGTTGGGCGGGCGACAAATAGCCGTTTGTCGGTTTTGCCTGCTGTCACTGTCACACGTTATCATAGTTGTCTCCATGGTCGTACTCTCCTGACTCTCGTTGCTGAATGTCGTGATTTCATCTCTGTTGCTTCCACTATTCACCAGTGGGAAACTTTACTTTTTATTGATTTTAATCGTTCGTTTGAAGGAGTTAGACATAATTTTCTGTTGCGAGTGTTGACGGCTGTTACTTTTAATGATGCAGTTCTATGGCTACTCACGTCTCCAATTACTGGTATTCAGGCGTCACTTGATGTCAATGGTCATCTTACTCTCCCCATAGAAGTCTGTAGAGGTGTCCTGCAGGGGAGTTCCCTATCTATGTCGTTGCTGGTGCTATTTCTGGAACGCGTATTACGGTTCATAACTGTTAAATTTGGTGACATTAAAAGCAACGGTGGTAACATTAAGACTGCAACGGGAATTCCACTGTTAAATGCAGAGGAGAGAGCAGATAGGTGGAAAGAATACATTGAAAGCCTCTATGAGGGTGAAGATTTGTCTGATGTGATAGAAGAAGAAACAGGAGTCGATTAAGAAGAGATAGGGGATCCAGTATTAGAATCGGAATTTAAAAGAGCTTTGGAGAACTTACGGTCTAATAAGGCAGAAGGGACAGATAACATTCCATCAGAATTTCTAAAATCATTGGGGGAAGTGGCAACAAAACGACTATTCACGTTAGTGTGTACAATATATGAGTCTGGCGATATACCATCTGACTTTCGGAAAAGCATCATCCACACAATTCCGAAGACGGCAAGACCGGACAAGTGCGAGAATTATCGCATAATCAGCTTAACAGCTCATGCATCGAAGCTGTTTACAAAAATAAAATACAGAAGAATGCAAAAGAAAATTGAGAATGCGCTAGGTGACGATCAATTTGGCTTTAGGGAAAGTAAAGGGACGAGAGAGGCAATTCTGACGTTACGGCTAATAATGGAAGCAAAGCTAAAGAAAAATCAAGGCACTTTCATAGGATTTGTCGACCTGGAAAAAGCGTTCGACAATATAAAATGGTGCAAGCTGTTCGAGATTCTGAAAAAAGTAGGTGTAAGCTATAGGGAGAGACGGGTCATATACAATATGTACAACAACCAAGATGGAATAATAAGAATGGACGATCAAGAACGAAGTGCTCGTATTAAGAAGGGTGTAAGACAAGGCTGTAGCCTTTCGCCCCTACTCTTCCATCTGTACATCGAGGAAGCAATGATGGAAATAAAAGAAAGGTTCAGGAGTGGAATTAAAATACAAGGTGAAAGGATATCAGTGATACGATTCGCTGATGACATTGCTATCTTGAGTGAAAGTGAAGAAGAATTAAATGATCTGCTGAACGGAATGAACAGTCTAACGAGTACACAGTATGGTTTGAGAGTAAATCGGAGAAAGACGAAGGTAATGAGAAGTAGTAGAAATGAGAACAGCGAGAAACTTAACATCAGGATTGATGGTCACGAAGTCAATGAAGTTAAGGAATTCTGCTACCTAGGCAGTAAAATAACCAACGACGTACGGAGCAAGGAGGACATCAAAAGCAGACTCGCTATGGCAAAAAAGGCATTTCTGGACGAGAGAAGTCTACTAATATCAAATACCGGCCTTAATTTGAGGAAGAAATTTCTGTGGATGTACGTCTGGAGTACAGCATTGTATGGTAGTGAAACATGGACTGTGGGAAAACCGGAACAGAAGAGAATCGAAGCATTTGAGATGTGGTGCTATAGACGAATGTTGAAAATTTGGTGGACTGATAATTAAAGAATGAGGAGGTTCTAAGCAGAACTGGAGAGGAAAGGAATATGTGGAAAACACTGATAAGGAGAAGGGACAGGATGATAGGACATCTGCTGAGACATGAGGGAATGACTTCCATGGTACTAGAGGGAGCTGTAGAGGGCAAAAACTGTAGAGGAAGACAGAGATTGGAATACGTCGAGCAAATAATTGAGGACGTAGGTTGCAAGTGCTACTCTGAGATGAGGAGGTTAGCACAGGAAAGGAATTGGTGGCGGGCCGCATGAAACCAGTCAGTAGACTGACGACCAAAATAAAAAAAAAGAAAGGCTGTTAAATTGTGTGGCTAGTTGTCATTGGGAGAAAGGTTCGTCGCTCGCATGACGTTGTGGTGCTTTATATATTAAGTGAAGGTGGAAGGGGTGAGGAAGGACATTACGTGGAATCAGCAGCGACAATTAAAAATATGTGCTGGACGGGGATTCGAACTCGGGGCCTCCTGTTTACTAGGCAGTTGCGGTAACCAGTTCCCTTTGCTTTCTGTCCCTGCACCTTCTGTTTAGTATGAAGTATCACAGCTGCAGATCTAGCGTAGTGTGTGTTCTTTCGGGCATGTCCGAAAGAATAGACATCACGCATTCCTTTAGGTTATAGTACTTCTTCATATTCTTTCACAGTCGCATCTCTCTGTCAAAATGCTGTTCTGGACGTTTGCAAACCGCATTTCCACTGTGGGGTCCTTATCGCCAAAGACCAACTGGAAGTTTGTTTAGTCCAATGTCAGCCTACCTGTTTTTCCCATGAAAGTGGCGTCCCAAGGTGCCAGGTCGTCATAACCTCTTGTCCCCACCAACATTGGACTATTTCGCATTGGCCTTAGTGAGGCAGGCCGATGTGGTCGTTGCCATGAAACGGACACATTATGTCATCGGGTCATCGGTTGGTAGCCTACGTACACAATCAATGGAGTTAGTTCCGCTGAAAATTTGCCTTTCTGGTCAAGGGACAATTTCCAGCTAGATTCCCCTGCATACCGACTCAGTCTTCTCTCCCAGACTGAAGAACAATGCAGTTATATGGCATGTCGGGCATTATATTCATAACGTGGTTGGGAACAGGTATGATCCGCATCCTTGTGCCTTTTACCAGTATATGGTTACGGCCCGTTGGACATGTCAAAGGATGAAGCGTTAACGTGAGCTTTTCTGCGAATATGCTGTGGATAGTATCTAAGTGTCAAGGAGCTGAATGAAGAGCAGAATTCTTTTTCTGTTCGAATGCTTCTTTCCTGTCACCTTACTTTTGTTAAACTTGACAAAACACAAATAAAGAAGTTGAATTAACCGATGCTTTTGATATTTTCGTCGTGGTCCCTTTTCTTGCGTAGCGTTAGTAGCTTTATTTCATTTTTGTGGTCCTGTTTGTCTTGTTTGTTCGTTTAAGCAATTCAAGAGATAAACAAAAATTGTTGTGGACCACGGGAAATAAAAGAAAATCGCGTGTTAAGCTGTTAGTTTCAGAAGCGCGAGGTCAAAGGATCGAATACTACGTAATTATTATGACCGTGCAAACTGTAGTTACTGGTTGATTCACTTATTATTTTCATAACCTCTCTCGTGAAGGAAGGAGAAAAAATTTCGTAATGGGACTGGGACAAAATAGAGACACAAGAACTTTCAATTAAATCGGTAGGCAATGGTCGCATCATTTATATTATTTTACCTTTTTGTGTGGCAAGTACATTTTGTAATGGATGGGGAAGATACTAATCATAGAAACATGTGAGACAATAAGTATTGCTGCATACCACACTTGTAATAAATGCCGAATGTTTGCAAGTGCTTGGCTTTTTCAATGTGTCTATTGCAAGGCAAACTTGGGTTACTTCGCAAGCGGTTCTTGGTCAACATACAATTTCGCGGAGTTTCTTCGGGAAATGAAATGGGAGTCTCTGAAGGGAACGCGACGTTCTCTTCGAGGAACACTACTGATAAAAGTTAGAGAACCGGCGTTTGAAGCGGACTGCAACCAACTTATTTCTCGTAATGACCACAAGGATAAAATATGAGGAATTAGGGCTTACAGAGAGGTATATAGGTAACTCATATGCCCTCCCTCTTGTTTCGAGTAGAATAGAAAAGGAAGTTACTGGTAGTCGTACATGGTACCCTGCGCCATGCTCCATACGATACTAACCTCAAGTACATTATAGACTATGTCATAATGAAGCAAACAACAGAAATCTAGTAGTACAAAACGTGAGGGCTATGAGAGGTGCAGAGTGAGGACCAGACCATTTTTTGCTGATGTCTAAGATATTATTCATGTTGATCAAAGACACAGAAATTCAAGTGAAAACCGAGCCAGACAGAGTCAATAATATTCAGTATAATAAACCTTGACCACTGTTCTACCCGTTTCTTGTACCAGCAAATGCTAGCAGAAGAACTTGCTGCCGTTGAAGAAACCTCTGTAGATAAGATGTACGAGATGGTTAAAGAAGCCATCCATGACGCACCTTATGAAGCACTGGGAAAAAAATAAATCCAAAAGCGTAAAAGAAGATGTGACGAGTGGTGGAACCATTCGTTACAAGAGAATGTAGAAAGTAAGAATCCTGCCAGAAAACCGGTGAAGAGATAGGAAAAGGCATGGGGAGTACACGAGCAAATAAAACCGGCAAGGTATTAAAAACAATAAGAACACAGAATAAAGACATAGCAGATATAAACCTCATTAGCATGCAGGAATGGGTACAACACTACCAAGGACTACTAATTGAGAACAGAGCGGCATTCACTGAGAACCTAGCAGACATTGAAATCGGTAATGATCATATGCCACCGACAATCCCGAAGGAAGTCCAAAATGCAATTAATGCCATGAAAAACAGAAAGTCTCCAAGTCCAGGATTAATTTATATGGAACTGGTTAAAGCAGCGCCGTCAAAATTCTTTGAGATATTGGCAGTGATTTTTGACAAATGCCTTAGAGGTGACGAAGCCCCAAAAGAGTGGAAAAAGGCAACAATTACATCAATATTTAAGAAGGGTAACAGGAGAAATTGTGCAAACAATCATGATATCAGTGTGATGCCACCGATGGCGAGAGTCTATGGCCGTATCCTAAAAAGAGGATAGAAGAAGAAATAACTGAACTCGAAGAACAAAATGGATTCAGATCTGGTCGCTCCTGTACTGATGGAGTATTTACCCTCAAAACTCTGGTGGAGAAAAGGACAGCAAGGGGCCTTACGACCCACGCTGTCTTTGTAGACCTCCAGAAAGCTTATGACATAGTTTCACAGAACAAGCTATGGACAAGTCTAATTGATAATGGTGTGTCACCGACCTATGTGAAAGCTGCCAGACTCCTCCACCAAGGTTGTACGGCAATGGTAAAAGTGAGAAATCAATTGTCTCAAGAGTTTGTGGTGATAAAGGGGGTACGCCGGGGTTGCACACTCGCCCCTACACACTTTAAGATCTACCTAGAGGAGGCACTAAAATCCTGGAAAAGGAAATGCCGAGGAATGGGTAACCCCATAGTCGATGACATCTTGTTAACTTTATTTTTTGTTGACGACCAAGTGTTAGTAGCTTGAGATGAGAAAGATGCAAATTACATGCTCCGCAAATTAAAAGAAGAATATGAGAAATGGGGTGTTGTCATAAAGGTATCTAAAACAGAATATCTGAAAGTGGGGGAAAATGCTGTTAACGACTTACAACTCGGTGCTGATACTGATAAAGGATGTCATAATTATAAGTACCTGGGAGTGGCACTGTCGTCCAATGGTAGAAGTATGTATGACATAAACAATAAAATTGGCCAGGGCAGGTGAGCCATAAAACAACTAAATGGTATTCTCTGGAACAAAAACATAACGCGCAGAACAAAACATACCATCTACTACACAAGTATTGAAAGTATCACAACATATGGTGCAGAGTTGTGGAAACTAATTAAGAGGCAAAAAGATCGCCTGCTGGCTGTCGAGATGGACTTCTGGAGACGGAGTTGTGGATATTCCAGGCTTGATGATATTAGATATGATAGGATCAGAGAGGTTACGAATGTAGAAAGCACAATCCTAGACTACCTAGAAAGGAAGCGCCTGCTATGGTATGGTCACTTACAGCGTATGCCAGACACAAGATGGCCAAAACGTGTATGGCAATGGACTCCACATCAAAGAAGAAAGCGCGGTAGACCTGCAAGATGCTGGAAAGACGATGTCACGAAACAATGGTGGCGAATGTCTTAATGAAGGAGACTGGAATGACCGTGAACTATAGAGATTGGGATGCGAGAGGCGGCGGCAGCCGTAGAAATCTCCAAGTAATGACAGCAAATGAGGCATGCCAGAACATTTGTGTAACACGATACCACAAACTTACGAATTATGATTTTTATGTTCCGCCTCTGTAGCCGAGTGGTCAGCGTAGGTGCCGCCATGCGGAGGATCCAGTTTCGATTCGCGGTACTGCCACGGATTTTTCGTTGGTGGGAGGACTGACAAGGGCCTCGGTCTCGTGATGCCAAGTGAAGTGCTGCTTGACTGAATAGTTTAGCCTCCACGGTCTGGGGAGTCTGCAATGCAGCCGACAGAGCCGTGTACTGGCCACATGTCCCACCATACCGCATCCGCACGACGCCGCAAAACCAGTGAATGACACTGCGGCACGTAGACATCCCTTGGGCCTTCGCGACCTGGACGAGGAGTTCGTCCGTCAGTGTCTCTTACAAAGCAAGTGGTAAACAGGACTACAGCTACCGTTATCGATATAATGCCTTAATGCACGGAAATAGAATTGAACTCAATGTACGATACAAGTGCTGTGACTATACCGAGATTTCTCGACATGACAGCTAGTGTGCGAGGGATCACTTTCGAATAAGACGTCCTTGCTAGAAGAACAGAACTGTCTTCAATAAACGTTCTTGGTAACGACTTACACAGTTAACTTGGAATTTATATAGGGTGGAGCACCTCCACGCCAACACCGGCATGATGGGCAACACAAAAGCTTTACTGTCAGCTCCGCGTATCTATCAGTTTTCACTAAGTGAGGTCACACAGTAAGTGGGTACTGCAATGTTTGCTTACGTTTATCTGGAGATTTGTTGGATCGAAAGTTGAACGAAGGGTGGTGGTTTGAAGGGGAGAAGGAAAATAGTTCTGGAGGTAAGAGCCAAAGGAAAAAAACCTCTGCGATAGTTGGGTCGGGTTGTAAGAGCAGTAGAGGATTTGTAGGCGCCGACAGGTCATGCAAGGGATACCTTTGAGGTTGTGAAGCGATGCTACTCGGCGGCTGTAGCTGGGTTCCATCCTTGGCTTTTTGACCAGCATCAGCATACCTGTACAGTTGAGTTAACCATTAGTTAGTGTGTGATAGGTCATATACCGGATTGGCCGTGTAGGGTAGTGTTGGCGGTTTGCTTTTGCGTCATTGTGCGAGCTTGTCAGCTTCACTGTTATTGCCTGTTGGTCGGCTGTGATAGGAGCTGGTACATCCGGTCAGTATTGGTGATGTGAACGGACTTGCCGATGTGGTCGCCTGTGAGTTCACCCTATCTAGCAATGCCTTTCACCGCTTCTGCTTCCATACATAGTTGCGATGATAATTTCCCAGAGTAAAGATGACAAGTTTGTTCGAACGTCTCGAGTTCCTGTACAACCGTGTGGCAAGTTTTTTGAATACTTCATTGAAGATTTAATGGCGGTATTCATTGCGAAGATCCACGGCACAAGTGGAGCGTGGAGCGTTGCAAATGATTCGTAGCACTCTGTTCTGTATGATCTGCAGGCGGCAAATGCGTGTAGGAGCTGCATATCCCAAACGGTAGCTGTGTACGTCATCACAGGTCTAATCAGTGTCATGCACATGGACGTCGGAGCCCTCCTATTTAGTGGGCTTTCCCTGCTGAGCATTGGGTAGAGCTGTTTGAGCCGCACGTGCACTTTGTTGACTTACTCTACGTGGTCTCCTCATGTAAGTTTCCGTTCCAGTCGGACACTGCTTATTTTGAAACTTCCTGGCAGATTAAAACTGTGTGCCCGAGTTCGAGTCTGCCAGGAAGTTTCATATCAGCGCACACTCCGCTGCAGAGTGAAAATCTCATTCTGGAAACTGCTTGTTTTGATTACGATTTGTACCCATTTCTTTTTATATTTCAAACTCTCTTGCAAGTAAACCGGCTTCTCTCTCGAAAACGTATTGGACATGCATGTAGTGTTACCTGTCTATAAAGTGTTAATGTTTGCGCAGTAGCTTCATTCTGCGTGAGAACGGAACTGCTTCGCACTTGTCGACGCTTACTTTAATACGCCATCGTTCCAAGCAAGGTTCGGAAGTCCTTAACGCCAATTGTAATCGTGAATTTATGTTCGACGGTTTCCAGTCTTGCGCAACAGTGGCTGTGTCATCTACCTAGATTACTAACGTCGTGTTTTATGTTGCTGGAAGATCATTAATATAGAGGTTGAACAAGATGGGCCCCAGACTACTTCCCTGGAGTACTCCATCTTGGATACTGTGTTGTGTCGAATGTTCCTCCTGCACGTCAAGGTTGAAACATCTCTTCGTGACATATGAGTGTATGAGACGTACGAGTCCGTCTGGGAAACCAGCATCACTTAGTTTGCGGGTGAGGCCTTTGTACCAGAGACGCTTGAAAGATTTTCAGACGTTCAGGAGCACGGCCCCTGTGGCTTTGTTCGTGTTGTAGCCGTGTATTACATGTTCAACTATGCGGAGGAGTTGTTGTGTTGTTCAGTGGTGGTTCCTAAATCCATTTTGCTCCAGTCTTAGGGTGCCTTTGCGATGCAGTGCATAGTGATGCGTTTAAGTATTACCTTCTCATCAATCTTGCTGAGAGAGCACAACAGACTGATGGATTGGTAATTTTGTGGAAGGAATGGTCTTTCCATGGCTTCCTGAACATCAGGACCTTGGCCGCCTTCCAAAAGTTAGAGAAGTGTTGGTAATGTAAGACAGCATTCGATAAGTGTGTGAGATATTCTACGGCTCTATCCCTGAAGTCAGGAGGACATCGTTTCGAACGCCATCGGGACCGAGGGCTTTCCTAGTATTGGTTAGCTTTATAGCCCCGGTAACTTCATTTGTGCTAGTAAGTCTGATTTCGTCGAGAGTGAGCTGGGCTACAAGTCGTGTAACCTCCTGGTCCATTTTAAGTGTGAATACTGGGTCTGAAGGAGCCACATTCGGCATGAAGGCCGCTGCAAATGTTCTGGCCATAAGCTCTGCCTTCTCGTTCGCGGAGTAAGCAGGGCCGTCTGGTCCTTGTAGAGTAGAAATGTAATGTTCCTCCGTGGTGAAGTGACGGGGTAGTTTGCACACGCCAGGACGTGTGGTATCTAGACCTGCGAGTTTCTGCCCCCATTGCTCGTTTGTGAATATTTGTATGAGAGTGGGTCAAATTAAAACCTTAAATAGTTTTTTAAAAATTATTTATTGTGCAGGAGTGGTACAGAGCTGTATCACTTTTCAACATAATCCCCCCCTCCCTCCCCGCTCAATGCAAGTCCTCCAGCGATTACAAAGTGCATAAATTCCTTCATAAAAAAATTCTTTTGGTTGCCCGCGCAATCACTCATGCACTGCATGGCGTACGTCCTCATCGGAACGGATCTTCTTTCCTCCTATTGCGTCTTTGAGTGGTCCAAACATATGGAAATCACTTGGGGCAAGGTCTGGTGAGTATGGTGGATGAGGAAGACACTCAAAATGTAGATCTGTGTATGATGCACTGGTGACAGTGGTCCCTCTAGGCATGTAATGCTCCAAAATGATGCCTTTTTCGTCCCAAAAGGGAGTCAGCATAACCTTCCCTGCTGATGGTTTCGCTCGAAACTTCATTGGTTTTGGTGATGAGGAATGGCGCCTTTCTTTGCTCGCTCTCTTTGTTTTCAGTTGGTGGAAGTGAACCCAGGTTTCGTCCCCAGTAACGATTCTTGCAAGGAAACCATCACCTTCTCGTTCAAAGCGCCGTAGAAGTTCTTCACAAGCATCAACACGTCGTTCTCTCATTTTAAGAGTCAGCTGCCGTGGCACCCATCTTGCAGACACTTTGTGAAACTGGAGCACATCATGCACAATGTGGTGTGCTGACCCATAACTAATCTGTAAACATGTTGCAACGTCATTCTGTGTCACTCGGCGGTTTTCCTTCATTATGGCTTCAACTGCTGCAATGTTCTGTGGAGTCACAACTCGTCGTGCCTGACCTGGACGAGGAGCATCTTCCACTGAAGTCACACCATTTGCGAACTTCCTACTCCATTCGTAGACTTGCTGCTGTGACAAACATGCATCACCCTACTGAACCTTCAATCGTCGATAAATTTCAATAGGTTTCACACCTTCACTACGCAAAGACCGAATAAAAGAACGCTGTTCTTTCTTGGTGCATGTCGCAAGTGGGGCGACCATCTTTATACCGATATTGCGACGTTGTGTGTGCATCTGCACTATGCTGCCACCTACTTGCCATTCTGCACGCTGTTTGTAGCACGCTTACCAACTTACAGGATAACGGCGCGAAATTTCGATTTGTTATTACAAATTTAAGTTTTCATTTGACTCAGCCTCATATTTTCTCTAGTATTAGTCCCTGTATTTTGTTAACGTGCAGTTTATAGAATGGACGCAGGGTCGCTGCTGCTATCTCCTGTTGCGGTTCCTCAACGAGATAAGCCCCAGGAGTTCATAGGACAGGGCCGCCGAGTGCTGTCGTGTTGTATGTGTACGGCGTCAGACACTGAGTTTTGGACAGCAGTTGTAAGAGGCTCCACTGTCGCATTTATTTGTTGCGTGTTGTTGATTTCGTGAGTGTCCGGAACACTACTATCAAGCATTTCATTGAACAGGGTCCAGTTGGCGCGCTTGTAATTTAGTATCTTGCGTGATACTGCGTTCTTCAGTGCTTCTTCTGTGTGAAGTATTACAGTTATGTGGTCCGATTCCAGAGCGTTTTCAACCATAAGGTTGAGTGTGGATGTGATGCCTCTGATGAGGGCTATGTCTAACACATCTTACCTGAGTTGGGGCTATGCCGGCATGTACGTAGGGACGTCCCGCCCAAGTGCAATGTAATTTCGGCATAGTGCATGTTCATATAGTTTCTTGCCGTTCGAGGTATGTATTCGTGAAAACTCCAGTGGCTATTACCCATGGTGCTATGTTGAGAATTCTGCTGATAATGCGTGTTACTAAGTTTTTAGATGGGTTGTATAGCGATAGCAGTGCGATGTTAGCTCCATTGAACTTGACTCTGACAGCTGTAGCCTCTAGCCCCTCAAGTGCAGGGAACTCGATGTTCGTGTGTTCTATGTCTTTATGTACGATGGTGAATATGACGCCCCCCTTCCTGCCATCTGCTGGGTCGGTATGATAGACGCAATAATCTGTAATGTTTAGCTACTTGTGAGGCGTATGCAGTGTTTTGTTCACAAGAACAATTCGGTTGCCCTTTCGCTCCATGAACGCAACCATTTCGGTTCTTCATTTACTCTATGTGCCCATTGGCATTCCAAAACAGAATCTGTGATTTTGTGCTGGCGTTTGCATTTCAGGGCTGGTGTGGCTTGTTATCTATGAATTGGTGTAAACAGTGGTGTGGTAATAATATGTATGTTAGTCCAGCTGAGCGAGTCCAACATGGACTCTGTAAAGAGTTGTGAGACACGCCCCTAATCTTCATGACTACTTTGGTGGTCGTGAGTCCGGGGAATAATGTCTCCACTATTCTTTGGAGTTTTATGTTGATAACTTTAGTTTCATAATGTGAGGTCACAGTCATAATATATTTCTTTAAAGTCAGTACCGCCGTTGGACTGTTTTTTATTTGCAGTGTTAGATTTACACGATCATGATTTCGGCTTTACAGTGTCATTATCAAGGGTTTTAATGTTATATGGTGCCTAAGATGGCATACTGTCGTATTTACAATACACTATTTGACACAATGTATAAGGGTCAATATTTCTGATAAAAGCCTACTGCTTTGTTTTATCGCTAAGTATAGCATCTTGATGTTGCCAGTCTTGGCTTGTGGGTGACTGGCAGTGTTGGCAGCCGCTGATATTTGTGTAGGCGTTGGGTTTGGTCTGGCTTGTGAGTCAGCTGTTTGTGACGTAGTTGTGGGCACCTGTGTGGTCTCTGTGGTGAGTGGGTATGCTCTTGGGGTTGTTAGGTTAGGGTATGAGTTGTGTATCTGCATATCGGTGTCTTGTTATCTGTTTACTTCTCGTGGTGTGGGGTGTGGTCGTGTCCCCACTGTTCCGGTTTTTTCTCCTCCTCGAACTTCTCTGGCGCTGTGGCAGTTACTGTGTAGGTGACTTTTCTGTTTTCTTGTAGTGGGCTGCAATCCGTGGTCTCTGGGGTTGGGTGGTGTCGTTATTTGTTTCTTGTGGTAACTGGCGCAGGTGTGGCGTTGGGTGTTGTCTATCTTATTTGTGTGCCTGCTTCAGGGTGAGGGAGTGAAGGGGGGGGGGGTGCTGTGTGGGTGCGCAGCTCTGAGATCCCTCAACTGGCCCCGCGTTGCAGGGTGCCAACCACCACTCCAGCAAAGGCTATTCGACCCTTAACTGGGCGCAGCGGGAGGGAGCGGCGGGGGTGAGGGGGTTTGGACTATGATGGCGATAGGTTTCACTTATTTAGCTATTTTACGCCTCACAGCCTTCCCGTAGGCAATGCACTCCCTGTAATTGAGCGGATGGGCCCCACCGCCATTGGTGCCGTATGGTGGAATTTGCACTGTTGAGTTGTGTGTCCACCAGCACATTTGCGCCAGAAGGGAGCGAGACTACATCGAATACCAACAAGTGCAAAGAGCTGGCAGTTTTGGGATTGTTGGAGGGTGCGTGGTGTATTGTAGATCTCTACATTTACGACCATATGAAGAAATAGCATCATCTTCAGCAGATCGGATGATTTTCCCTTATCGGGCAGCTCTGCCTTGCTGTAGTGCGAACGGTGTCCTTGAGTCGAACTCACTCATTCGATTTACACGAATGTGTTCCCAGCCTAGGGCAGTGAGTTCATTGTGTGCTGTTTCGGTCGGGGTTCGAGAATCTACCTCCTTGATCAACTACTCCTGTGTCTTTTCCAATATGGTTCCGTACGTGAAGTATTCCACTTTCCTTTCTTTCAGAAAGTCCAATAGATTCGTATAATCTTCCCTGTTCCCCACTTACTGTACGGCGTGGTCCCCAGTGTGTTTTGCGTAATATATTGTGGGGTTGTGGCTATTATTAAATTCTCGTTTAGCGGAGTAAGGTCTCCGCAGTTATGTATAATGACTGGCGGGAAGCCAACCGAGGATGTGATCGGCTGCTGTGTAACTGCGTGTGTACTTGGGTGTGCTGCAGTTGCAGGATTGTCTTTGTTGTTCCCTGCGTTGTTGGTGCTGCTATTTGACGTTGTCGGAATGGGCAATAGCATTCACCGACTGCCTCGTGAGTTTGTAGGCTCACTTGTCTATGTGAATTTTCGTGGTTTCTGACGTGGACCGACCTACTGCCGCGGTCTGTCTTCTGTGATTTTTGTATCCTCTGTCGGCTCTGGTTACGGCTCTTTCGGTTCCTGGGCCACCAGAGGTGATAAATGGGGCATACCGAATATATCTGCGGCAGGCACTTGTGTGTGTATGTGTGTGTGTGTGTGTTTGTGTGGGGTCGATCTCCACGAGAAGCTCGTGATCTGCCGGTCCTTAAAGGCAACTGCCACCTGGAACGTAGCGATTGGGACGAAGATGCTGGCGGAGACAGCCAGCATCCCCGCCTCTTGGGCTGTAGCTTTACTGAGGGTCACTCGAGGGGAAAGCAGAAAGGATCGGACGTCCTTCCTGCATAAGGATAATGTATTTGCGATAGGTTGAGACGTGTGCGACAATTTTGCTTCTTCCGAAAACGACAAACTTGGCTTTTTCTATTACAATACAATATTTTTCGTGTGACTACTGAAGAGGGAGCCCCTACGGCCTGTCGGCGGAAATGCAAAGCGTAGGCGGAAGAGTGCGGCCCACAGCGCGGGGTTGTCAGGCGTGAACGGGCCCCTGGCACTGAAATACCCCACCAAAGATCGGGAGAGTCCCGCTGGGGAGTTTGCAACAGAGACTGCGGGAAGTCAAGCCGGAGCTCTTGCGGCTCAGCTCTGGGAAGCGTTCTGCGGCGTGGGCTTGTTCGCGGCGCTCCGAAGAGCGTCGTCTGGCAGCTACGCCGGTTTCAGCTTACTTGCGACCTCTCCGTAAAGCTATCCTCAGGCATCTACGCCAAGTGCTGAGAGCTGCTCGACTGCAGTTAACTTGTAGACGTCGTGGTCAATACACAAAGGCAACAGCTATTTACTTACAAGTAGTATTGCTTTCATTTACTGCAGAAAATTGTCGTCTTAATCAATAAGTGGGCACTTTAGTTGCTGAATGCGTTACTGGTACAGGAACATTCTACCTTACGTAATGTGACCGATTATCTCGCATGCATGGTATCTTCGTCTTAGCGTGGGGTATTCTGACCGGAAACTCTCCAAATGAAATTATCCTTTTCTGAGTGCCACGAAAAGCAATAATCTGCTGCATTTACCGAAGTTATTTTCCTTCCAGAAGGCGCAAATATTTTAACTGCAATAATTCTATTCTTTGCCGACGTTTCCTGCTGTTGTTTGCTTGTAAAAAGAGATTAAGGGTCTTTGCCATTCCTCCTCGCTGTGGACGTCGAATAAGTAAATACTGGTATTCAGTGTATAGCTTATTGAATTATAATGTTAAAGGGAACTATGATTTCGGCATAAGAGAATCTCATGTTATTAGATTGTTCCCCTTTTACGATTTCCCCGCTTGGAGAAAATAAGATAAAGTTAATTTTCAATTCGACTGACCATTGAATCATTTACTCCCAGAAGCGCGAATGAAATAGTACTGAAACAAAAATTTGCTATCGTAAGGTAGTCTGTGCTATATAATCATTTTCAGCTTTGGAGAGAGCCATATGACCATAACATCCAGCACTGTAACTCAAGTGAAATTCTGTGTCAATGACACATCATCCCATACACGTTATAACGTATCCGCAATTTGAAACTTCGTGGTAGATAAAAAAATGTGTGTAAGACAGGGAAGGGGAACAAGACTTTCTGCAGGCAATGAAATATCTGTGAAAGACGAAGTCTGAGTTTCAAGTTCTGGGTCGGATAACAGCTAGACGTTGCCTCAATGTTTCAAAACAGCGCGCACAGGGTTACAGAATGAAAGATTTATTATGGAATCTAGCATTCACGAAAATAAAAATTATTGAACTGTGGAGTGCCGATCGATGTAATTTTAAGAGACAATAATAAAAATAATATTGTAAATAATTTGTTAGAAAATAGCCATGTCCACAACTGAAGAACGTGGGTAGAACTAAACTGAATTTACTTCTGTTCAAAAATACTGACAATGTGTAAGATAATATGAAGACGTTAAAGCTGATCTATTGGTAGGAACCACCCATTCACTCGCCTTCATTTACTTAAGAAACCTGTAGAAGCGGATACCATTATAAAAAAGTATGTTAATCTTTAGAGATGCTGCGGTAATCCTGCACATGAAGTGTAATATGCTGGTGAAGGAAACCACCTAGGCTGCAAATATTCTTCTTTGATACTCTTGAGAAACACCATCACCCAGTTCCAGCCTGCACGATTCTTTTCAAGGGTCTTCGTCAGAGCGAGGAGTATATGAAATTTATTAACCAGTACGTAAATCATTCATGTGTAATGCTTTCTCTGTCGAAGTCAACACACTCTAGAAGCGTTTGCCATTGCGGAAGTCCCAATGTAGGTACACAGTGTCACGTGAGTAAACATGTGTAGAGCACCTAATATTGCAGAACTGTTTGAGCGGAAAAACTTCACTTAGACCCCTACGCGATGGAGTACGCTTTTAGACAGTGTCAACATGTGAACGCTTACGCCCTGTTAAAATGATTCATGTATTTCTAGCACGCTGCTTCTCATGAAAGCTCTTCCGTATTTCATTGCTGGCTGAAAGTAACAGCCTATATTAGGAAAACTAAAAACGAAAGAATTTCAGAATCAGAGTGGTTTCCTCGTCCATAATTTCCTGTTGAAAATATGGGCACCTCAATTGGGTGACAAACCTGTCCGCTTTGAAAGATTTCGTACTTCGTGATCAACTTTAGTCATAATTATAAATCTACGATCGAGCACTATGCACTTATCGGTGACTGGTACGGCACACTTTTCAATTCAGCTTAGCGAATTGCGTACCGACAATATAATTAAATTGTTCTGCGGTATTCCTAGCGGAAAAAAAGTTTTCTAGCTTTCTAAGAATGAAACGTTCAAAATGGTTTTGAACTTAGGAACTAACATTCTTAACAGCTGGCGTATCGACCGCTATCCCGTCGGTAGCACTTTCAAATACTCGCTCCGCAAGTTACGCCGCCACATTTCCTACTTTCGCCACCGCAGCACGACGATACTGCTAGTGAAATGCAAGCTTCCCCTCTCCGGACCTCCAGTGGCAGATGTACTTTACAGTCGGGAACAGCGCGACTGCTACGGTCGCAGGTTCGAATCCTGCCTCGGGCATGGATGTGTGTGATGTCCTTAAGTTAGTTAGGTTTAAGTAGTTCTAAGTTCTAGGAGACTGGTGACCTCAGAAGTTAAGTCCATTTGTGTGTTTGCCGGTTGAATAACATTTACAGACCTTCATATTCGCCAGGGCTCGTCATTACTGAATAGTTATAGAATAGAAAGCAGATGAACTACAAATCATTTGTATCAATACATGTTGGCCGGACGGAATGGCCGAGCGGTTCTAGGCGCTGCAGTCTGAAACCGTGCGACCGCTACGGTCACAGGTTCGAATCCCGATAATCGACGTAACGTCATGACGGAGGAACCATCTTTATAATGCGCGCAGACTATTTACTATTGTTAAAATGCGTATGCAGTATACAGGGTGAAACTACACGGACAAACTTTCAGAATTGGTAAAGTGGACCAAATCAAGGGAAAAAAATGTATTAAACATAGACTGTAAAATACATGCTTAAGATCTATGAGCACTTCCTCATCTCTGCCATTGTGAAATGCGTCTCTTTTACAGAACAAGAACTCATAGTTGTTAAGGTGTGCATTTCGTAGCCTATAAATACTAGAATTTCTTTTTTGATTTGACGCAGACTGCAACCTTTGATATGTTGTCGGTGGAGTCGTGGTTCACCATATATATTTTCACTTGGGTCCCTGGCATGTTGAAGGCTGTTGTTACACCTTCCTTCCTCGTTGTGTGGTTCTTTAGCGGACATACGAACGAGGAACAGATGCTCTTCATGAACAGAGAATTCAGATATTAATTTATTCTACATCTAATATCAATTAGTAGAAGAAGTACGTAACTTTGTTGCTGTTGTTGTAGCGTCAGCTGCTAACGATAGATTTGAATGTTGCAATATGTATCAAAATGGTTCAAATGGCTCTGAGCACTACGGGACTTATCTTCTGAGGTCATCAATCCCCTATAACTTAGAACTACTTAAACCTAACTAACCGAAGGACATGACACACATCCATGCCCGAAGCAGGATTTGTCGCTTATTTCTTTAAAGAAGTTCGGATGGCCAATCACATACTTCGTTATCCAGAAAATGTATTGCGAAGGCGGTGAAGAAACCCACATTGTTCGGATGGCTCACTTTAGGGATAAAGCTGTTACTTCTGCGTGGAATAAGTGGGCTAGAAGTGTTATCCCAAACGATGTCAAGGAAAGAGGTTGTTCAAAGAAAACTGTTAGTATTAATTCAATTGTAAAAGTTGGTGCATTCATCTCCTACAAGAGCCTTGCTTGACATTTTACCATCTAGTCACAATTACAGATACCTAGTGTCTTGTACTTCACACTTATCTTGGCACCGTTGTACTAGTGCTGAATAACGGTAGGAACAGTATTGATCGTAAGAAACTGCGTGCACTGCGCTTAATTACATTTCAGTATCAGCCTATTAGATGCGAAACACGAAATGCTGTTCTCCAGTTGCCTAGAGGATTAGGTACGTAAATGACAGCAGGGAATGAGGCATTGAAGGTAATACGATATTGCAGTGCCTGTGTTATTCCGAACTGCGATGGATTGCCACTTTTTAGACACATGGTTGACGACATAGATGTTTGGGTCTGGTAGTAGGTCGCGCTCAAATAGACTAGTGGGAAGGTGACTGCTCACGATAAACGGGAAGTCCGGGTTTCAGTCACGGTCCGGCACAAATTTTCATTGTCATCATTGCATTATACAGATGATTGTTGTCTACATTCTAAATTTCATGTATTAAAAGTAGCGGTTACGTGGTGTTCGTCATCACTCACGTAACCTCACTGTCCGAAGGAAGCTTTGCAGCAAGGAGTTGCGCAGGATTCACTTGCCTGTTTTCACAGGGCGGGCTCATGCAGCGAAAAAGTCGCGCTGTTGCGGTAAATATCGCCGATTGCACACTGATCAGCCAGAGCATTGTGTCCACCTACCTGATAGCCGGTACATCCATCTTTGAATGGATAACAATGGTGATGAGTCGTGGAATAGATGCAGTGAGGCATTGCTAAATGCCTGGAGGCACTTGGCACCACATCGTCACACACAAGTAAACTAATTCCCGCATATTTTCAGGAGAGGCGACGAGCTCTTACGCCACTTTCTACCTCATCACAGATCGGGTTCAGATTTGGCGAATTGGGAGGCCAGTACATCAATGTGAACTCGCTAATATGTTCGTCGAAACACTCCACCACACTCCTGCACTTCTGACATGTCGTAGTATCTTGATGGAAAACGTCGTCGGGAAACATGATCGGCATGAAAGGGTGTACGTGGTCTGCAACCAGTGTATGATACTTCTTGGCCATCGAGGGGTCTTATATGAGCTCCACTGGACTCATGGATGTCCGTGTGAATGTTTCCCAGAGAATAATGGAGCCGTCGCCAGCTTTCCCCCGTCCCACAGTACGGGTGTCAAGGACGGCGACGGATTCACGCCCTCCCATCGGTATGATAAAAAATGGCGTTTGGTTAGGGCCTCCCGTCGGGTAGACCGTTCACTTGGTGCAAGTCTTTTGAGTTGACGCCACTTCGGCGACTTGCGTAGCGATTAGGATGAGATGATAAAGATTAGGACAATATACAACACCCGATCCCCGAGCGGAGAAAATCTCCGATCCAGCCGGGAATTCAACCCGGGCCCCTTGGCAAAACATTCCGTCGCGCTGACCACTCAGCTACCGGGGCGGACATCGGCATGATGAAGAAGTTACAGGGATTCACCAGACTATGCAACACTCTGCCACTGAGCCGACGTCCAGTGCCGATGGTCACGTGCCCATTTCAGTCGTAGTTACCGATGTCGTGGTGATAACACTGACACATGGATGGGCCGTCGCCTGCAGAGGCGCAGAGTTAGGAATGTTCGGAGCACCTTGTGTTCAGACACGCTCGTAGTCTGCCCGGTGTTAAAAAAAAAAAGTCAGATTTTAGTTCCGCACAGGTCGCCGCCTGTCCTCTCTTACCATCCTGCGCAGCCTGCGACGTCCGACATCTTGAACGAGGGGTGGCCGCCCAACCCCACGACGTCTTGACGTGATTTCACCTTGGTTTCGCCGCGTGTCGAAGACACATACCACAGCACTCCTCTAACGCTCGACAAGTCCACACGTATTTTCGGAACGCCGGTGCCGAGACTCTATGTCATCACAATCTGCTCTCGGTCAAACTCAGATAGAGCGCGCGCATTCCCCACTCTACACGCGGACAGCACGCTCACTGATACTACATGCATTGTGCGTGTATCTAAGTAGCAGTCATTCTTCGCCTGGTGACGTGCCTATTGCCTGGACGGACTTATATTGATTGTATGTTGATGGTCATTATGTTCTAGTTGATCAGTGTACATTCACAGTCAACTTACGATCCCATTCACGGTTGTTATCAAGGCTTTCGGCAGGTGTCACTGAGTTCTAAGGTAAACGCCAGAACTAGAAACAGACTCTCAAACTGAATTCATCTGGGATTCCCTAAGCCCTGTTGCCCACTCGAGTGATCTTTGGTTGACAAGACAGAGACCGAAAAGCTCTAAAGTAACTAAATAAACAGATAATGACAGCTTTTGGATGAGTAAGTATAATGTGATAAATTCGTGGTCTAGTGGACCGTTTCCAAATGTGCCAACAATCAAGAGTGACCTAAAAAGCGTTTACAGTGAGTGGTATGTTTGCATAGTCTGCGATCAGGAGACCACTTGTCGAGCAAGTAATCGACGGGACTATACATTCACCGGGACTGCTTCTACCCCACTAGCAGTTTGCACGGTATTTGGCTTAAAGAACCCTGAGTACTGTACATACCACTCTACCACTAGGTGTAGAAGGCAGAAACTAAAGAAACAAATTTTGTGATTTACGTGTTAAACCAAAATTCTGCTATCGCTATGAGGTAAAAGATTTTATATTGAAGATGAAAAAGGAATTCGCCAGTTACCAAAACGGCGGCAGAAGAACCATTGCTTCAACCAGGCGTTTAGTTAGGTTTTCAAAGCAATACGTTAGGTGTCTCAGATTTCACTACTCTTGTGGTGCCATAAATTTATGTGATATTATTTTGTCGCAGCTACCGTTCTATAATACGTTCGACACATTTTATTTCGAGTTTTTATTATGTTTTGAACTATCTGAATGTGTCATACGTGAATACAGAAATTGTATTTTTCTTTTTTCACGTAAAGCGTGATCACGAGAATTTGTGACGTCTTTGAAGACTGCCAGCACTGTGTCGTAACAAGCTGCTATGAGCAGAAGGCAATCGTCCCTCAGAGTAAAGATCGAGTATCTGTGTTTCTTCTGTGAGATATTTGTCGTATTTTCTACAACTTCACTTTAATAGAATTGGTTTCAGTTTCTAATGTGATATTATTCAAATTTTGTCAGTTTAATTTCGAAGAGAGTAATGGCTGAAGTTTATAAGGAATTGGTTTTAATGATGCACAACAAGTCAAGTACGGATATTTTGAAATACGAAAGATTATTTTTATTAAGTGACACATTTTTCTTTACGAGCTGCTTTAAAAATGAAGAGATGAGTTTTGAAAGAGTTTGAGTATATTTCACATGAGGGGAGAGCGTGGTTTTATTGAACCCGATACACGGGGTGAGTCACTAACTATTCCACCAAGAATAACTCCGAAAGTAAGATAGGAACTGAAACGTTTCTGCTACAGATGTTGCATGGGAGAACGGGGGCCATAATATCACGTTGGTTTTTTGTTGCTAGGTGGGGTCGCGTCAGAGATATGAAGGTAAACTTTTTTTTATTTTTTTTTTATTTTTTAAATGGAATGCTACAGTCTGGTACTCATTTGCTGATAGCGGCTATCGAGACGAATCCAATGATGTATAACAGTTGTCTTTGAAGGTCAACGAAGATCACAAAGGTGGCATGAACGTCCATTTACTGGAGGTGTTCGAAGTAATGACCATAGGTATCAATGCAGTGCTGCAATCTTCTTATCGTGCATTGAGTGATATTCCTTATCATTACGGCGCTTACCGAAGCACATGCTCCGACAATTCTCTCTCGTATATCTTCAGGTGTAGTTGGAGTGTCATTATAAATAATGTCTTTTACGAATCCACACAAGAAAAAAGCTAGAGGCGTCAAGTCTGGCGAACGAGCCGACCCCGATACATCTCCTCCGCGTCCAAACCAAAAATTTGGGAAATGTCTCTGCAACTCCTTTCTAGCCGTCAGCTAAAATTTTGCCGGACACCCGTCGTGTGAATACCACATTCTGTTCCCTGTTCCTAAAAGTATTTCTTCTAATAACAGACCTATTGTTTCTTGCAGGAATGTAGTGTGCTTCCTACGATTAAGACTTCCTTCGATGAGACAGGGGCTTATAATTCTGTCCTCCTGAATCACACACCATACATTCAACGACCACGGTTTTTGGTGTGGAACTTGCCGCAGCCAATATGGATTTTCAGTTGCCGAATAACGCATTTTATTCAAAAAACTATAGCATCCCATTTAAAAAAAGTATTGACCTTCATATCTCTGACGCGATCCCACCTAGCAACAAAAAACCAACGTGATATTATGGCCCACGTTGTCCCATGCAACATTTGTCCCACAAACTTTACAGCTCCTATCATACTTTCGAAGCTATTCTAGGTGGAAATAGTTAGTGACTCACCCTGTAGAAGTTCTGTGCCGCTCAGCGGAGATTTGATGAGTGCTCTTGACGACCAGTAGTTTAGAAGATGGTTATAGTGATCATCCCTGCTCTGCATAACGTATTACATTTTCCTTATCACTGTGTAGAAAGCCGAATCGGCAAACGAGTCGAAATTAGTGTTATTGATGTCGGATGAGACATCTAATACAATAAGTAAAAAGTACGACGCCGCCGTCGATGGCAACAACCGTACTCTTCAACAAAAGAAACTTGATGATTGTTCGGAAACTAGCCGAGAATGCATAAAATGAAAAACACTAAAAATAGAATGAAGAAATGGCAGGCGATGGAATGATTCAAAAGGATGTAAAACATTATGGCGTCTGTTATACCACACATAGAAAGGAAATTACAAAAAGGGACGGAGAGGCATTGGTAAGACTAGCAGTGGCGTATCCTGAAAATGACCATAACACATGCAACATGAAACTTGTCACTTTTACGTAGGCTGTATATGACGCTGCTCTCTCACCATAGTTTTATCTCTAGTGGAAATCCACTGTGCGGTTATTCTTTCAGAACTCCTCAGTAACTTTGTCGTAAAATGACTTTTGAACTTTCACGTAGATCAGCAGATATTTTTCTATGGATATGGCAGAGAGTACAGACAGACGACTTAATCCTCACGCATTCCTTCGTTTTCTTATTGTTAGTGGAGAAAAAGATCGTTCTGCTAAAGTCGATGTACTGTTAAAATCATTTAACAGAGTTTATATGGTTAGAGAAGACCAGTGTGAAGTTCAGTTTCATTCGAGAAACTTTGAATGTCCTTCACAGACTTGGCACTCATTCAGACTTTACCCTAACAATATCCGCCCCAGGTAGCTGAGTGACGCCAGTACGGTAGCTCAGCGTGTTTGGTCGGAGTGTTAGCTGCTCTATGTAATAAAAAAACTGAGTGAACAGGTCAACTATGAACTTGAACGGGTGTCATGGGACGTCCGCCCCGAACAAACGCAACAAACAATGACGAACAAAATGAGCTTAAAGAAAAAAGTGGTCAGCGCTACAGACTGTGAATCGTAAGGACCCGGTTTCGATTCCCGGCTGGGTCAGAGATTTTCTCCTCTTTGGGACTGGTGGTTGTGTTGTCCTAATCGTCATCATTTCATCCCCATCGATGCGCAAGTCGCCGAAGTGGCGTCAAATCTGAAGACTTGTACCCGGCGAACTGTCCACCTGACGCGAGGCCCTAGTCACACGACATTTACATTTTACCTAACAATATCAAAAAACTCCCCAGGTATTTCCTTAAAGTTTCGGACGCCTACCCTGGAGACAAATCTGCAAAGCTTGAGATCTTCTCTGAGTCAAACGAACTTGAAGTCGGGTAACGAAACAAATTTGTCGTTTAACAGCATTTTTCTAGTACCTAAATCCTTAAGGTTCATCCTACTGTAGTCTTCCTTTATTGACGTTTCCCAATCGTCTCTTGCTTGAAGTATCACATTTGATTTCAGCCTTGCACCCTACTTTCTCAAAGCCACTGTATCTCTTACTGTGCAGTTATTTTGGCTTCCACATTTCATTGCAAAATTTAATGACTAAGCAGTTGGACTGTACAAAGTTAAATGTAACGTCTGCCAGTGAAAACAGTTTTTAGAATATCCACTAAAGGAAATCAGACTATAAATATCCTAACGGTATCAGAAATGCACGGGCTTTATTAACAGCAGTTGTACCCCAACACCGTCGATTTTTCTAAATGTACTTGTTACAATCTTCATGTTCAGTGCAATGATCCGCCACAGTTTGTACCAAGCGATTAGAACAACTCCATTTTCTTGGTGCAGGTTTTGGCAATCGCTTCTTCAATATTATATCTAATAAGTTTATTCTTTTTGAGGGATGGCCAAAATGTTATATAATTACTGGCATTACCAAAACAGTCTCTACATGTGGAGTCTCACAGACTCACGAAAGTGCTTCGGTAAAACCAGATTTTAACTTGTGGGTGTAATAGTGCACAAGTATGGCATGAAGAATTACTTTTCTGACATTTGTTTGCACACGATTTGGAGGTTCCTCCGTGATGACCGTCGTTTCATGCTTCTGCACGGACAAGTAATTTTTGCATCGAAATTCTTCAAGACGGTCTATTGCAACCTCAATCTTTGCTGTGGTCTCTTCCGATCGATCACCACTACCGTCACTAAACACTAAAAACCTTTCAAAAATCTCTCCCATATTTATGTGCACAGCAGATAGTAGCGAAAAATGTGTTTCATCTAGTACAATAGCAACAAATGCCACTTATTTCATCTGAATTTTTACACGGTCCAGTCAGTCATTAATGTGACCACCAGCTCTGTTCGACCTTAACGTGGAATGACCAGTCATAAACGGCAGGTGGCAACACTAGCAGTGTAGGGTATATAAAGGTATAAAGGGGTGACTGGGGTGGAGGGAGAGCGGAGAGGGCGACGCGGAGAACTGTGTCGTAATGCGGAAATGTGAAACGTCCCCATAGATAATTTATAAATGACTGTGCTGGTATACCTCTACGTTATTTGTTTTTCAAACAGCAAAACTGAACGTGCTCTGACATTTCTCTCTTTACTTATTCTGATCATCAATAAATTGACACACAATATTTTTTGCGCAACGCAATCTGACTTTCAATAATCCCTACAAGAGAATGGCCCTGACTAACAATAACCTATACCTTTCATGAATCACTTACCTCACAAAAATCTCCGTTACTCGAACTACTGGAATACAGCGAGCGCCAATACTTCCAGCTAAATAATAGATTAGGTATTTACCATTATTAAGATAAATACATTGTTTTTTTCTCTTTCATTTGCTCACTATGGCTATCAGTAGTTAGTGTATATATATATATATATATATATATATATATATATATATATATATATATACACTATATATATATATATATATGACATCCAGTCTTACAAATTTCCTTTTTCTGGTGGACACACGTCCAGATCATCCGCTCTCAAAATTCTGCCATCTCTCTCTCCACATCCACCACTGCTGGCGGCTCACCTCCAACTGCGCAACGCGACGCGCTGTTGACATCCAACTGCCCAGCACTACAATAGCGAATATTCCAACAATGCCAACCAGCTACAGGTTGCACACAGCACAGTCAGTGATTTTCGTACAGAGCGCTACGTGGCGTTACCAACATAAAAACCTAAACAGCCTTCTTACAAATGGAGCGATCTATCTGACGTCCAGAAAGACATGGTCAGTGGCTTTGGGGCCAAGGGTGGAAGCATATCCGAAACGGCTAAGTTTGTAAACTGTTCGTGTGCCGCCGTGGTTAACGTACACTGCGCACATGAACAGGAGCCTTTTTGGACACTAAACCTCACTGGCAAACATGGTACAGAAAACTAAACTAACTTCATATTGATTGCAGTGAAAAAGTAATTGTAAATGCATCTGATGATACGGCATGTTGCCGACACGAGTAGTGCTAATAAAATATTAGTAACAAGTGACGGGCCGGCCGCTCTGACCGAGCGCTTCTAGGCGCTTCACTCCGGAAACGCGCTGCTGCTACGGTCCCAAGTCCGAATCCTGCCTCTGGCATGGATGTGTGGGATGTCCTTAAGTTAGTTAGGTTTAAGTAGTTCTAAGTCTAGGGGACTGATGACCTCAGATGTTTAAAGTGTTTAGAGCCATTTGAACAAGTGACGATTTCAGTATACATCATTTCATAAAAATTTTACAATACAGTCGCAGTTCTGAAATAACTTCCATATTATGTGGGTAAATTAGGTTCTTTTTGTTTCCTATTTCTGTTCTAAGACCTAATGCAGCACTCAATGATCGTCACACAACATAGGAACCTACGCGTTGACTACTCCGGTTTGCAGACCGCGCACAGTGAATGCGGCAGCAGTTCGCAAGCAGCGTGGGAGGCGGCAGCCGGCTGCGGGCTCCGTAATTAAGCAGGAACGTCTTCATTAGCCCTGAATGCAGCAGAAGCTCGGCGGGGAATGCGTCACGTGGCCGCGCAGCGGCGTCTGTGTTAATTCCCTCCGCAGATTAATGGCCGCCGCGGTATGGTCACAATACAAGAAAATACTCTCGCAATGCGACACCGCGCCTGCGGGCGCACTCCTGCGTTACAGCGCCCACTTGCTTTCGAATGTGGTAAATCTTCCCGACCGAGATTAATCTCAGCAGCAGCAGCAGACAAACCCGCGGTTTCTATAGTGTAGTAATTAGCAGAGACAAGATTTAATTGCCTCGAAGCTATACTAGTGCGCTTCTAATGACATAGAACTGTGCGAGTTGCGAAGTTCGTGGAAGTGCCAGCGTTCACACTTATCTCTGAGGAAGTCTGGGTGCCCTAGGTTGGGACTTTTCCATTTAAGCTGATTATTTTCCTTTACACTTTAGAGTTGCCACTAGTAGTACTACATAGAGTATTACGTTTTGTGTAACATTCAAATATGGGACAAAGGCGAAATATGTGGCGCAAGGACTGCGGGTACAGCGCCGATTTCCTTCACCGCGGTACTAGGAGGGTGACAGCTGCGGGCTCATTCCCCTTGCCGCCTTTTATCCTTGGAAGGACCCTCGGTACTCATTTGATAGCAGAGTTAGTTGCTTTGTCTTGTCCTGGAGAGACTGGAGCAAAAATTTCCGCCCTCGTGTGTGACCTTCAGATCCGAAATCTAGAACTCTATCCCCTAGATCACCACGGCCACTTTCACATATAATGAGAGGCTTAAAGCAACTACACACGTTTACCGTAGCGGGAAAGTGTCTTCTACCTGCAGGGTATTTTATGTTTACTACCTTCGACCGAGCTGTTCTTATCACATTCACCTCTTTGTTGATGACGGAACGCGAAAACCGTCTTTGTTTACTTTATATCTTGTGAAGTGCGAATTCTGACTGCCTTTCTAAGGCTGTGTAACTCTTACATTCCTCTTCCTGTATGGTAATGATAGTGAGTTACATATGTAGCTGCGGTCTGTTATCGTAATTTAATTTGATTCCCACTCTGAGTACACTCTAACTGTTGCAGTGCTCAAATCTCCGTCTGCCTACTCTGGTATGATTTCTTGGTGCTTTCTCTCACTTAAACGAAACGGTGGATTTGTTCATTCAGTATGGCGGCAAAAAATCTCTGACTTCATCAGCACTTCACTATCAACCTTGCTGCCGTAACCTACGCCAGACATGAAGAATTCAGTCGTGCGTAAGGAGGATTAGTAGGTGAGTAGGTTGTTGTTGGAGAATGTCCCAGTGGCAAATGGCGGATGTATGTTTTGAATTGAAGGTTCCCTCAAGTGTTCGACTCCATACTACACAGCGGAGTCACATTAAAGTAACCATAGCCTACGTTCACAGATGGTAGGTAGAAGCAGAAGCAGTGGAGGAATATAAACCGTGTCGGGGAGACACGGAAAACAATGTAGTCGTTGTCCTAACGCTGAAACAGACGTCCAAAAGAGCGTGATCATTCGCCTACGGGCCATGTGTGGGAGCATTTTCGAAACGGCTAAGTCTGTGAACTGTTCGTGTGTCGCGTGGTTAAAATGGCGGCATGGCAAAATGGCGGTTACCAAAACCGCCGCAGAAGGAAATGCGCACCACGGTCCGTAGACGACAAGGGTGAACGAAGGCTGCAGAGATGTGTACGGCCAAGTGGACGTGCAACTGTTGAGCATCTGACCGCCCAGATGAACCAATGGGCTACCAACAGCATGACAAAACAACAGTTCAGCGGACGCTGCTGCCTATGGGCCTCCGGAGCAGGTGCCTGATTTATGCTCTCATCAAGACGAAAGCAGGAATTTGGACGCCAGTACTGAAACTGGACGTCCACAGAGTTGGAACAGGTGGCCTTTTTAGTTAAACACGTTTTTTGCTCCATCCGACTAGATGTCTGTTGGCGCGTGTGACCCTGCAGCAGTTGTCCGAAGGGTCCAAGCCGGACATGGGAGCGTTGTCTGTGAAGTTTTTCGTGGATTTCGTGGATGACCTCATGATTCTGGGAAGCACAGTACATCAACACGAGAATGCATATATCCGTGGGGACCATGTTCGACCCTACTTGCCATTTGTCTTTTTCTCGCCATGATGGCATGAACCGGCAGGACAATACAACTTGTCCCACAGCTCACAACGTACGTGAGTGGTTCAGACAGCACCAGAATGACTTTACCGTACTCCTCTGACCAACAAACTGCCCGGATTTAAGCCCAATCTAGGATCTTTGAGACCACTTCTGTCGGGCTGTTTACACCACGGATCCGAGAAACCTACACAGCTGGCCGCGATATTGAGTCAACGTGACTCGACATCCCTGTCGGTATTCCCCACTACCTCGTTTAACTCTACACCTGCACATCTCGCAGCGGTCTGCGCAGAAAAGGTAGTTATTCAAACGTTTGACAGGTGGTCACGTTAATGAGACTGGACATTGTATGAGGTGTTATTGTGGTTTTAATTACAATGTCTGTAAACAAAATCCGCTACACAGTCTATTAAAGAATTTCACCTAGAAAAAACACTGGTCAATCACAATATAGAAATAAATGCAACGGTTTTTATTTCTTTTTTTTTTTTTTATTCCTTCTTCAGACGTTTATTTCAACCTCGATATCATCCAGTATATATAGTATCACACATCCACTTGTGACATAGTTGGAACTATTCCATCTGTTATGTCCTAAATCATGTGGAAAACTATTTTTCCCCCTTTGTTCAATACTCAAACTTTGCTCTTTTTTATAAGTACTATGTATGTGGGAGATGGTCGAGTATTCCAAAACGTCAAGTGAATAGTTTTCCCAGTTTAATATTTTTGATGTGCTGATTATGATGCTGCATTTAGTTTTACTGGAAAATTAGTTAATTAGAATTTAGACCCAACTGGAAACTCCATTACAGTACAATAGGAAAAATGTTGAGAGTTAATATGTGTTTCTGAGAATAACGATAAAACTAAGTATAGAGATTGGGAGTAGCAATTCTTAGTAAGGTAATCCAAATTTTGTGAAACTAATTCATTTACGAGATTATTAATATTCTATTTCAGAAATAGCTACATCTTTTGATAAAGTTTTTTTTTTTTTTTTTTTTTTTTTTTTTGCCTCTGTGCTTGTTAATTTCCGACCTCGACCATTATAATTCTGTAGACCGGACTTTTTATTCACAATTGATTAGGACATTAATTAATATTTTTGAATAATTTATTGTAATTTTCAATATAGCGCTTGTAGAGTATTTCTAATGCGAGTGGATAAATTGATTCCACAAATGTTTCCAAATTCCTACATCACCACATTTTTTCACAAGCCAAAACTCCATAAATGCTTATAGTCCATACTGAGCAGAAAAATTAAATCTAGTCGTTTTTCAAATGATTGTAGGTTTTTAGATATAACAACTGGTCATGCGCCTAGTCCTGGTCGAACTACTGAACATGTAATTCTTTTGTATACTAACAGCAGAGAAATTATTTAACTTAAATTCAGTTCCAACTAATTGATACAATTGCTCACAGATTAATATGCTGTGAGAAAATAGCTTATACATTCGAAAATTGACACGTAACAAAATGACAGTTATGAACAGGTCATCCGACAACTAAATAAATTTAAAAGTTGAAATAACCAGCCCTCGAATGTTTACCCGGAATCGAAGAGCAACAGTACCATATGGCTCTTAGGACAATATCTATTTTTTATGCTCACTGACAGAAATGCTGTAGTGTAGGAATATCTCCAGAAGAGCACTATGCCCCAAAGAAAGCCGAACTACTGGAAGCTGTTCCAAAACTATCTTCGTACTATCTGTCCTATGTGAGCTATTTGACGACGTACATGTTCTGTTATATTTGCTTTGCATGTCAGCTTTAAGTGTTACTCTATCAGACTTTGGGTATCTTGCAGTGGAGGCATTACGCTCTACGGTTTAAAGTAATGTTTATTGTTACTTAATTTTTAAGGAAATAGTGTCTTAACATGTCTGTCATGACCTAATGAAATTGCATACTGTTCATTAAAAGTTTGTTGTTGTTGTTGTGGTCTTCAGTCCTGAGACTGGTTAGATGCAGCTCTCCATGCTACTCTATCCTGTGCAAGCTTTTTCATCTCCCAGTACCTACTGCAACCTACATCCTTCTGAATCTGCTTAGTGTATTCATCTCTTGGTCTCCCTTTACGATTTTTACCCTCCACGCTGCCCTCCAATACTAAATTGGTGATCCCTTGATGCCTCAGAACATGTCCTACCAACCGATCCCTTCTTCTGGTCAAGTTGTGCCACAAACTTCTCTTCTCCCCAATCCTATTCAATACTTCCTCATTAGTTATGTGATCTACCCATCTAATCTTCAGCATTCTTCTGTAGCACCACATTTCGAAAGCTTCTATTCTCTTCTTGTCCAAACTATTTATCGTCCATGTTTCACTTCCATACATGGCTACACTCCATTCAAATACTTTCAGAAATGACTTCCTGACACTTAAATCAATACTGGATTAAAAGTTTATAAGACGTTTAAAAACTTGCCAAGCCTTTTTCCCCAGTGTTCGCTCACAAAATGGCTATGCGCAGTTTGCACGTGAAAATACGCGTATCGGCATCGAAGAAAACACAGTACGTTGATGTCCAAAACGCTGCAAATGTTTTATTAATTCTAGTTCGATAATATTTTACCTAAACTGTGTGATGCTTGGTTGGACATTCGGACCATCGACATCCTGTTGAACGGCTGACTGTTGAGAGTGATGATTCTCAGTAAGGACTGAACAAAATGCTTTAGTGGAGTCTTCTTTCACCTGAAGGATTACAAAAAGTCAGAATGCTCATTGTGATGTACATTATAAATATGGACTTCATTTTATCCAAAACAAACTTTTTTTGGTGATTTATTAGAACTCTAGACGCTGAGTTTGGTTTTGCTAGAGAGAGTAGATGATGTAAACAACTCTTTTAAGTTAAAGTACTTTTTCAGTGCATTAGTTATTCTAGTAGCTTCAGATCCCAGCCGCAGTGGCTGTTAAACCTAGATACTTAATGTTTTCTACTTTCGCCAAACCCTGATCCACAGCTTGCAATGGCACTCTCTGTACTGCACATCACTGGTGTCCTGTCAGTATTGATTCTGAGGCCGACTTTTCTTGTGCTTGACGCTAGATCTCTCTGAACCATCTGCGCTTCCGACTCTGACAGAAGCACGATCTCATCAGCGTAGCCTAACAGGCTCGCCCTTCCAGTCATACTGGCACCGCTATCATCATTGTCCTTTTCTTGGCATGGGTGAGATATAATTATCTGGGAACAGACCAGGATCTGTTTGAAACTCCCTGGGTATCTCTCCCTGGTATTTCATCTCTGCTGCTGTCTCTCCAACGCATACTCTAGTTATTTTCACTTTAATGGTACCTCATACTTTACTGATGTCGTTTAGGTGAAGCCCGTGGACATGCCCTGAAGTAATTTATAAATCTTGTTCATTTTATAAAGCTTTGTGGGGCAAGGTAGGCGATTGTAATATTGATTATTTATTTGCAGTAGAATAAACGCTCTTATTGCATTTTTTTTCTTTTAAATGCCACGCCTGATCTCGGTCACAAGGCCATTATCCAGTAGCTACATGTCTATCGTTTTGAGAATACATAGATTGACTACATATTCTCACAACCTCACAACATATATATAAGTAGCCCGTGGATAAAGCATTGGGGGCCGAAGCCGGACGTGGCATTTAAAACAAAAGGGAAAGTGCGACTTTTGCATTCATTTGATTGCTAATCTACGAGCGTTGTCCAGAAAGTAAGTTCCGATCGGTAGCTAAATGGAAACCCAGTGAAAATCAGAAACATTTTATTTGCAAGAGTTAGCTATACTTTCCAGATACTTACTTACACAGTCGCCGCCCCGACTTAGACATTTGTTGGAGCGTTATACCAAATATCCAACACCGTCGTCATAGATGGCAGCCGCCTGTGCTTTCCAATAATTCTCTGCGCTGGTCTATAGTGCGTAGCCTGCGCCCACGTGTTGTCTTCATATCGAGCGTTTCATGTGAAAAGAGATGATACTCAGGACGAGCCAATTAGGGCTCTATTGTGGGTGATCGAACACTTCCCATCGAAAAGGCTGCAGGAGCGTCTTCACTGCCCCTGCAAAGTGCGGCTGAGAATTGCCATGAAGAAGGAAGTGCGTGGCAGTTGTGTTAGGTGGGCTCCGTTTATTAAGGCGAAGCCTCTCAGCGGGCCCTCCTACTTGGCGGGAGACATCGTGGTTCTAGGCACCTTTACTCGCCCACAATTCAGTCACAGCTGGAAAGAGCGTCTTGATGTGATCTACAGTCATACTAGAGGCACTACCCAACACATCTGTGCAAAGCTTCATCGGGTTTTCACTGTGGTGTTCATTTCACGACCGATCGGAACTTACTTTCTGGACAACCCTCGTATAAATGTTACCAGAATGGGTTTGTTTCACGGTAAATGGTAAATTTTTGTGTCATAGTTGATCTTCCTCGACGAATCTCTGTCTATTATCTCCAGTTAATTGTTCAAACATCGGCCTCATATTATCTGACTGTATTAGTGAAAGGACTTTTCAAGGCACATAAGCAGCGAAATTCTTCTATAGTTATTACAATCCCATTTGCTGTAATTTAGTAAATTGGTCTTCTGGAATTTTCTCACGAATCCGTAGCGACTGAATTAGTCAATACAGTTCTCTAGATGCAGCAACTAAAAACGAAATCGATCATGTCCGTCTATTGTTTGAACACGCTAATCTCCAAAACCACTACACGAGTTCTCATTGGGTTTTGGTTCAAATGGCTCTGAGCACTATGGCACTCAACATCTTAGTTCATCACTGCCCTAGAACTTAGAACTACTTAAACCTAACTAACCTAAGGACATCACACACATCCATGCCCGAGGCAGGATTCGAGCCTGCGACCATAGCAGTCCCGCGGTTCCGGACTGCAGCGCCTAGAACCGCACGGCCACCGCGGCCGGCTTATTGGGTTTTCACAGGCAACTTGAGCGCAGGTAACTTTAACGTTGTTTGGGGCAACATATAGGCTTCATTTCATCAAAATCGTATCATGAAAAAAGATATAGTGTTTAAAGTTTTATCAAATATTGCCTGATCAGCTTAGTAGTTCGGATGTTTAATCGCCATGACTTGGCACACGAATCAACGGAACACACGGCGCTGTTAGTTTCGTAGTACACAATAGAAGAATAAATGGCGCTCTTAGCTTTTCTTTAACTCTGTGAGAGATGTATTTTCGGAAGTTTACTTCACTGACAGAATTATGCGCTGCAGTCGTATCTTTATAAATACGCAGTGAAAGCGAATTTATTTATCTAGGAAATACCAATTTCGCTTTGTGAGCTAAAAACTTAACGACATTGCTTTGCTTCTTTAGATAGGTTTACTTTATATTCTATCCTAGGAAAGCCGATTTATTAAGTTTGCTTTGTGATTTGGGTGCCTACTCATTACATTTTAATGTCAGAATATAAACGCATAGGAAATGGTCGAATCTGTCTGAATACATCAGAACAGCTAAAATACTGGGGACCATGCGGTTCCAAGAGCCCAACGAAAATCGTATGGCGAGACTTGTGGGGCTTTAATTCACTTTTTGGAAACTCATTTTGAAAGTAAGGCATGGTGTAACTCTGATCGAGAGGGTCAAGAAATAGCTCGCTGCTCAGAACGCTTCACTCAGGAGAGGCGTAAAGCTGTGCGGGAAGTGGTGCAGGCGAGCAAGGCATTATGCCCTGAATCCTGCTTATTCCTAATAATTTACCTTGCAACTTCAAAAGTGCACAATTCCCGCTGAGATTATGTTATACAACGGCCGTAAACAAAGCACAAGGCTTGACGCTGCATGTTGCGTGCGTGGACTTGTGTGTCAGTTGCGTTTCTCACGGCCAGCTCTGCGTCACTCTCTCCCCATTCACGTCCCCAATCATACTGCTTCAAACAATGTACTCCAAGAAGCTTTAAAAGTCAGAAATAAACTCAGCAGATACGAACAAAGTCTCGGGCACAGCTATAAATAATTACTCGCGCAACACTAGTTGTCTCAACTCTTTGCACAATATTTATTCTTTGTGGCTATATGAAATTGAGGCAGTGCAATTTGTGTTTCTCATATCGTTATACAGTCGCGGTCACATATCTTTGGAAACAACAATCTCTGTACAGCTATAAGCTGCCTCTGATGTTGCTTTGACTTCCTGTTCAGTCTTAAAGTTGTCTATGATGATCTACAAACCCGAAAGCCGTTTCACAACTAAATATGAAATAAAAACTGTGATTCATAACATTTATGTGTTTTGAGTTTTAATAATGATAGTGTATTAACCTGCATCTTATATACAGCGTGATTTATCTGCCCCTACCAGTCTTGTTTTATGCAACATGCTCTACATATGTATCGGGAACGATATCCAGACAGCCTCGTAAGTGATATAAGTTTCGTCTCAGAACTTTGGGCGACGGTTAGCAAACGGAATCATACTCCAAAAAATAAAAGTGAGCGTTGGAAATGAGTTAAAGAGTATTTTTGGACAAAGATATACCTCACTTCTGCCATACTTATCCAAATGTTTCCTGTCTTTCTTTGTGTAATTATCGGTATAATCATACAAGTTTTGGATGTCTCTATAAAATTTAGTATAGTACTTAATATCATGTAATCGGTTCAGAAACGTTGCCTTATAAAGCGTTTCGTGCTCGGCAATAACGAGATTAATAGGATAAATCTCAATAGGAACTGTGGAAGTAACAACTTTCCGGTATATAATCCAATGATAAGATTGATATACGACTTGTCACGTAAATGTGCTGAAGTGGATTCATAGACAAAATTTGTACAGTAGGTCTCTGAGCCGTCTTTGTATTCTTTACCAGTTATTATGCAACATTTTGACAATGTGCTTCACATCTCTTGAGCGAACTGGCCAACAACATTGTTCTGTCATGTGGGGCTGCATAAAACAACACCGGTAGGAGCAGATGAATCACACTGTAAATTAATCTTTTCATTGGGTTATGTTCAGACACGGTTCAAATGGCTCTGAGCACTATGGGACTTAACATCTGATGTCATCAGTCCCCTATACTTAGAACTACTTAAACCTAAGTAACCTAAGGACATCACACACATCCATGCCCGAGGCAGGATTCGAACCTGCGACCGTAGCAGCAGCGCAGTTCCGGACTGAAGCGCCTAGAACCGCTCGGCCACAGCAGTTGGCCCTTTGGGTTATGTACCGGGAAGTTGTTACTTCCATACTTCGCATTTTGATATCTTCTGTTACTTTCGTTGTTTACGATGGAGAATCACACATTATCAGGCAACGTTTCTGAAACATTTACGATAGGTTAAGTACTATAAACGGAATAAATTTAAAGAGACAACATAAAACTTGTGTGGTTACACCTATAGTTATACAAAGAATGATTTGGGGCACTTGGATAATTGTGGCAGAAGCCAAATTTATCTCGGTCTAACAGTACCATGTAACTTACGTATTTCTTACAGTTTGACGCCGTTTGCTAAAAGTCGCCCAAGGCTCTGAGACGGTAGTTGCATCGATTACGTGGCTCTCTGCATATTATTTCCAATGCAGACATAGTTTGGACTGAATAAAATTGATCGGTAGAGGCAACCAAATTTCCATGTATACAAAAGTTCACCATCACTATTTGGTCACTTACTGTTTCTTATACATTTTCTTGCCGAATAACGAAACCTGTATATAGCTAATGTGGCTTTCACGAATTTTCAATCACTCCCAAAACAATTATAAAGGATTTCTGTAGGATTATCTTGAGGATTTTTGGGAATTTCTTTACAGAAACATAAATAATCTAACAATGAATGATCTAAACTGTTGTTTCCCTAACTAGTCCACACGAAAGAGATTCGAAGATGTTTGTTTCACCGAAAATGCATTCCTGTGAATAAATATGCTTCACAAGAGATTTAGCGGCTATATTGTTGTTGTTGTGGTCTTCAGTCCTGCGACTGGTTTGATGCAGCTCACCATGCTACTCTATCCTGTGCAAGCTTCTTCATCTCCAGTACCTACTGCAGTCTACATCCTTCTGAATCTGCTTAGTGTATTCATCTCTTGGTCTCCCTCTAGTATTTTTACCCTCCACCCTGCCCTCCAGTACTAAATTGGTGATCGCTTGATGCCTCAGAACATGACCTAACAACCGATCCCTCCTTCTGGTCAAGTTGTGTCACAAACTCCTCTTCTCCCCAATTCTATTCAATACCAACTCATTAGTTATGTAATCTACCCATTTCATCTTCAGCATTCTTCTGTAGCACCACATTTCGAAAGCTTCTATTCTCTTCTTGTCCAAACTATTTATCGTCCATGTTTCACTTCCTTACACGGCTACACTCTTTACAAATACTTTCAGAAACGACTTCCTGACACTAAATCTATACTCGATGTTAACAAATTTCTCTTCTTCATGAACGCTTTCCTTGCCATTGCCAGTCTACATTTTATATCCTCTCTACTTCGACCATCATCAGTTATTTTGCTCCCCAAATAGCAAAACTCCTTTACTACTTTAAGTGTTTCATTTCCTAATCTAATTCCCACAGCATCACCCGACTTCATTCGACTACATTTCATTATCCTTGTTTTGCTTTTGTTGATGTTCATCTTATACTCTCCTTTCAAGAAACTGTCCATTCCGTTCAACTGCTCTTCCAAGTCCTTTGCTGTCTCTGACAGAATTACAATGTCATCAGCGAACCTCAAAGTTTCTATTTCTTCTCCATGGCTTTTAATACCTATTCCGAACTTTTCTTTTGTTTCCCTTACTGCTTGCTCAATATAGAGATTGAATAGCTTTGGGGAGAGGCTACAACCCGGTCTCACTCCCTTCCCAATCACTGCTACCCTTTCATGTCCCTCGCCTCTTATAACTGCCATCTGCTTTCTGTAGAAATTGCAAATAGCCCTTCACTTTCTGTATTTTACCCCTGCCACCTTTAGAATTTGAAAGAGAGTATTCCAGTCAACATTGTCAAAAGCTTTCTCTAAGTCTACAAATGTTAGAAACGTAGGTTCGCCTTTCATTAATCTAGCTTCTAAGATAAGCCGTAGGAGCAGTATTGCCTCATGTGTTCCAATATTTCTACGGAATCCAAACTGATCATCCCCGAGGTCGGCTTCTACAAGTTTTTCCATTCGTCTGTAAAGAATTCACGTTAGTATTTTGCAGCCGTGACTTATTAAACTGGTAGTTGGGTAATTTTCACATCTATCAACGCCTGCTTTCTTTGGGAATAGGAATTATTATATTCTTCTTGAAGTCTGAGGGTATTTCGCCAGTCTCATACATTTTTCTCACTAGATGGTAGAGTTTTGTCAGGACTGGTTCTCCCTAGGCTATCAGTAGTTCTAATGGTGTTTCGACTTAAGGTCTTTCAATGCTCTATCAAACTCTTCACGCAGTATTATAGCTCCCATTTCATATTCATCTACATCCTCTTCCATTTCCATTATATCGACCTCAAGTACATCGCCCTTGTATAGACCATCTATATACTCCTTCCACCTTTCTGCTTTCCCTTCTTTGCTTAGAACTGGTTTTCCATTTGAACTCTTGATATTCATGCAAGTGGTTCTCTTTTCTCCAAAGGTCTCTTTCATTTTCCTGTAGATAGTATCTATCTCACCCCTAGTGAGATAAGCCTCTACATCCTTACATTTTTCCTCTAGCCATGCCTGCTTAGCCATTTTGTACATCCTGTCTATCTCATTTTTGAGACGTTTGTACTCCTTTTTGCCCGCTTCATTTCCTGCATTTCTATATTTTCTCCTTTCGTCAATTAAATTCAATATTTCTTCTGTCACCCAAGGATTTCTACTAGCCCTCGTCTTTTTACCTACTTGATCATCTGCTGCCTTCACTACGTCATCCCTCAAAGCTACCCATTCTTCTTGTACTGTATTTCTTTCCCCAATTCCTGTCAATTGTTCCCTTATGCTCTCCCTGAAACTCTGTACAACCTCTGGTTTAGTCAGTTTATCGAGGTCCCATCTCCTTAAATTCCCACCTTTTTCCAGTTTCTTCAGTTTTAATCTACAGTTCATAACCAATAGATTGTGGTCAGAGTCCACATCTGCCCCCGGAAATGTCTTACGATTTAAAACTTGGTTCCTAAATCTCTGTCTTACCATTATATAATCTATCTTATTTCATGATTCTTGAACCAAGTGTTAGGTATGATTAAGTTGTGCTCTGTGCAAAATTCTACCAGGCGGCTTCCTCTTTCATTTCTTCCCCCCAATCCATATTCACCTATTACGTTTCCTTCTCTCCCTTTTCCTACTACCGAATTCCAGTCACCCATGACTACTAAATTTTCCTCTCCCTTCACTATCTGAATAATTTCTTTTATTTCATCACACATTTCTTCAGTTTCTTCGTCATCTGCAGAGCTAGTTGGCATATAAACTTGTACTACTGTAGTAGGCGTGGGCTTCGTGTCGATCTTGGCCACAATAATGCGTTCACTATGCTGTTTGTAGTAGCTTACCCGCACTCCTATTTTTTTATTCATTATTAAACCTACTCCTGCATTACCCCTATTTGACTTTGTATTTATAACCCTGTATTCGCCTGACCAAAAGTCTTGTTCCTCCTGCCACCGAATTTCACTAATTCCCACTATATCTAACTTTAACCTATCCATTTCCCTTTTTAAATTTTCTAACCTACCTGCCCGATTAAGGGATCTGACATTCCACGCTCCGATCCGTAGAACGCCAGTTTTCTTTCTCCTGATAACGACGTCCTCTTGAGTAGTCCCCGTCCGGAGATCCGAATGGGCGACTATTTTACCTCCGAAATATTTTACCCAAGAGGACGCCAACATCATTTAATCATACAGTAAAGCTGCATGCCCTCGGGAAAAATTACGGCTGCAGTTTCCCCTTGCTTTCAGTCGCAGCGGCTACATTGTGTTCTTTTTAGACCTTGAAGCTGCGCATCTCTGTTTAGACAAAGAAAAAAAATGAAATCCTTGCGTCGTTTACTTCACTATACGTAGGAATGGGTTTTATGGGTATCAAATAGGCCTATTAGCAGCCACGCACGATATAGCGAGTATTGCTAGAGACTAGAACTCGCCTACGGTCCTGCTGGTGGGCGAGAAGCGCGGTCAGAGACGGCCGGCCAAGTCGCGGCTGCCGTGAGCCGCGGCCGTTATTACTCATAAACAGCGGCGCAGCGCGCAGGCGCTGCCCACATTGTCCTCGCAGCGGATTTATGGTGGGCACCTACAGATCTACACGCGCTCCGTTAATGATGCAGCGCGCAATTAGCATGCCGGGCGCGCTCTGCGGATTACGGTCGCGGCGGCCGCGCGCCAAATAAACGGCGACAAGACAATGCGCTATTCACTCCGTAAATCCCGATTACTGGCGGTCTCTGGTGACGACCGGAACAAGCGCGCCGGGCGAAAGGGGGCGCGCACGGTAGGCGCCCAAAGAGCCCTCGATATATAATGGCGGCAGCTGCGTCAGGCACCGCCTGGAGGCGCGCCAGCCGGTACACTGCGTAAACGGGAAAGACGGCGGTTCCTTCCTGTCGCCCTACCACAGTGAAAACGTGACATTAACTAAACCACAAGTAACCTGTTTACTGAGCTAATCAGTTACATGTGCGGTATCCATCCCGTTTTATGCGAGCGACATTCTTGTCGATATCAATTACTGGCTGCGGCTACGCGCCACGTCTTCGAATGCAAATGCGCCGCCAACCAAGTCGCAAGTAGGGCAGTGACGTCATTGACGTCTATACACACAGGATGTCTAATGTCACGAGACAGGGTGCCGTCAGCATACGACACGTGTTGGTTGACGTAATTATGCGCTCTCAGCGCTTTCCAGTTTGGTTACGATAATTGATGCGTGAAGAATTCTTCTGTTACCTCTATTAAAATCACATGTCCTTCTCTTGACCATACGCTGGTCAAGTTGTTCTGTCTGTGGTTTATATACATAAAAACTTAAACAGTGATCCTGTAATAAGACAAAAATGAAAGATACGTCTCCACTTAGTAAGAACATCAGTTTATTTAAATTCAGCAAATCCAACAAACTCACTCCTGACAGAGAGCGTACTTACATTCACATTTCATAAAATATTACAGACATTATTTCTAATAACGTCGTAGGAAAGCATCACAACCAGTTCATCAGTCGCGAAGATGAAAACAAAAATTGTATACGACAGGACACGATCTCTTTAGCGATGTACCCCTGGCCCTTCAATTTGGCCTGTCAGTGATCTACACGATGCTGCAATCGTGTTACCAGCGACCTCGTATTTTAAGTTATTGCATTTTATGGGGACCACACTATGCCTGTCTAACCCACGTTAATTTAGGCGGGTATTTGGCCCATTTCTGTAAAAATTATTTGATGCAGGTCCTTAATATTCTTACTGTATGTTACATGATGCTAATAGAGTCAACTGTACTAAAATCTACTTTATCCATTGTATAGTTTTTAAGAAGTACGTTTTTAAATTTATTAACAAAAAATGTTAAGTTTTTCCTACAGAAAATATTTTTTGTGGACCTCCTAATGGGGAAATATTAATGAATGTAATGCAGAGTCTCTGAAAATTTCATTCATTTATCTATCATAGTTTCTGACATAATGGGGCATATGTACTGAAAATTTTAGTATGCGGGAAATTGACTTTAAAGAAAAACTTTTGAAATTTGTTACTTACAGTTAATTAAAACTGACCGGCTGCATATGATGGCCCTTCTTTGGCCTCTAGCAGGTCTTGTATCTTCTTTTTCACCTTCCTGGATATTTGTCTTGCTTTCATGGCCATATTAGAATCAGACTTGTCTGCATCGGCTATCCTCATATTATCGCAATGTTGCAGCCCAGTGATCATATTTTCACCAGGTTTAATTCCCAGATTTTTCGGTACCCACACTTTCCAATACTACGACAATGGAATGTAACAACAGCATCATGAACTCCTAGTTTCATTGTATTCATGCCTGCAAATACAGTTTTAGAAAGGCGGTTCCAAATTATGCTGTTGAAACATTCATTTGGGTTCTGTGTCTGCTCATGCAGACATTTCGTTAGAAGGTCAGGATTAGCCAAGTCTCTGAAAATAGGTTTAATTTCTGTAATAACGGCAGCAGGAAGAGAATGCTGGTGAGAGTAAGATTTTCCAGTTGCCTGAGCCCTATTGTATTTTCACCACGAATTTTCTCCTGATGGACACAATCCATGACATGGCTTATCATCAGTAGAGGACTTATGAAAGAATATGGCCCAACATCTCTCTTCATTGCCTCCAAATTTTCTTTGTAGTCTCCTAATTGCCTACCCACCGTATACGTGCAAGTTTTCTGTAACAACTACTCACAATCACACTTGAGCAAAACTAACTACGTGTTTGAAAGCGTGTTGTTTACAAACAGCAGAAACAAAAGAATACCGACCGTTGCATTCCAAGGATAGCCAACACACCTGGGAGAAAAAAAATCCCTAACGTGCAATGTAGGGGATATAAAGATCTAAAATATATGAGGTAAAATGCGTGACAGAAAAGTGGGCAGCAAACTCCTTTTCAGAGTACTTAAATAAAACCTTAATCTATCGAAATATGATGAAAACTGAAAATTGATTTTATTCGACCTGAACCACGGTGTCATGGCCTTAAAATGTTATTAATTGACATTTAACTATGACAAATCCTAATAACGACGACACGTTTTCATGAATAGTCAATGGATCATTGTCAAAAATTGGCTTAGTCTCGAAACACGCGAGAGTAGCTAAATACGAAAATTCCTTAACCACCAAATGACGTTTTCCGTCATTTTATTACAGCAAGTCGCACCAGTAGTAATTCATTCTTGAGGCATTCAATGCTCTGGTGCTTAGAAACATCATAGGGTGTAATTTAAAGAACGTACCGAAAATGGGCTTCTGCTGAAGACGAAAAACACAGTACGGCATCTCGCTTTCTGCCTGTGACATATATGGTGTCCTACAGCATCGACTGCACACCGAACAGCTCAGCGCCGCGAAACAGCATCAAGAAGGCGCTGACCTGTGCGCCATGGAAAGAGCGGGCAGCGCAACAACTCCAGAATTCGAATCTGCGTTTTCCAAACAGCAGCCAGACGCGCTAACCATTACGCCTTCGTTGCACATTCGCTTTACAGAGGTGCTGTTCCAACGCAGTTGGCTATCCTCTGCAATGCTGTTTGAGTTTAGGGGGAATACCAAGTGGCGTTATCAGGAGAAAGAAAACTGGCGTTCTACGGATCGGAGCGTGGAATGTCAGATCCCTTAAACGGGCAGGTACGTTAGAAAATTTAAAAAGGGAAATGGATAGGTTAAAGTTAGATATAGTGGGAATTAGTGAAAATCGGTGGCAGGAAGAACAAGACTTTTGGTCGACCGAATACAGGGTTATAAATAGAAAGTCAAATTGGGGTAATGCAGGAGTAGGTTTAACAATGAATAAAAAAGTAGGAATGCGGGTAAGCTACTACAAACAGCATAGTGAACGCATTACTGTGGCCAAGATAGACGCGAAGCCCTCGCCTACTACAGTAGTACAAGTTTATATGCCAACTAGCTCCGCAGATGACGAAGAAATTGAAAAAATGTACGAGGGCAGTTCAATAAGTAATGCAACACATTTTTTTTCTGAAACAGGGGTTGTTTTATTCAGCATTGAAATACACCAGGTTATTCCCTAATCTTTTAGCTACACAACACTATTTTTCAACGTAATCTCCATTCAATGCTACGGCCTTACGCCACCTTGAAATGAGGGCCTGTATGCCTGCACGGTACCATTCCACTGGTCGATGTCGGAGCCAACGTCGTACTGCATCAATAACTTCTTCATCATCCGCGTAGTGCCTCCCACGGATTGCGTCCTTCATTGGACCAAACATGTGGAAATCCGACGGTGCGAGATCGGGGCTGTAGGGAGCATGAGGAAGAACAGTCCACTGAAGTTTTGTGAGCTCCTCTCGGGTGCGAAGACTTGTGTGAGGTCTTGCGTTGTCATGAAGAAGGAGAAGTTCGTTCAGATTTTTGTGCCTACGAACACGCTGAAGTCGTTTCTTCAATTTCAGAAGAGTAGTACAATACACTTCAGAGTTGATCGTTTGACCATGGGGAAGGACATCGAACAGAATAACCCCTTCAGCGTCCCAGAAGACTGTAACCATGACTTTACCGGCTGAGGGTATGGCTTTAAACTTTTTCTTGGTAGGGGAGTGGGTGTGGCGCCACTCCATTGATTGCCGTTTTGTTTCAGGTTCGAAGTGATGAACCCATGTTTCATCGCCTGTAACAATCTTTGACCAGAAATTGTCACCCTCAGCCACATGACGAGCAAGCAATTCCGCACAGATGGTTCTCCTTTGCTCTTTAGACAACGAGGGACCCAGCGGGAACAAACCTTTGAATATCCCAACTGGTGAACAATTGTAACAGCACTACCAACAGAGATGTCAAGTTGAGCACTGAGTTGTTTGATGGTGATCCGTCGATCATCTCGAACGAGTGTGTTCGCACGCTCCGCCATTGCAGGAGTCACAGCTGTGCACGGCCGGCCCGCACGCGGGAGATCAGACAGTCTTGCTTGACCTTGCGGCGATGATGACACACGCTTTGCCCAACGACTCACCGTGCTTTTTTCCACTGCCAGATCACCGTAGACATTCTGCAAGCGCCTATGAATATCTGAGATGCCCGTTACAGACGCCATTTTAATAGCTTCGTACAGCGCTGCTACATGTCGGAAGTCAATGAAACTATACGAGACGAAGCGGGAATGTTTGAAAATATTCCACAAGAAATTTCCGGTTTTTGCAACCAAAATTGGCCGAGAAAAAAATGTGTTGCATTACTTATTGAACTGCCCTCGTATGATGATATAAAAGAAATTATTCAGATATCGAAGGCAGACGAAAATTTAATAGTCATGGGTGACTGGAATTCGGTAGTAGGAAAAGGGAGAGAAGGAAACGTAGTAGGTGACTATGGGTTGGGGGTAAGAAATGAAAGAGGAAGCCGCCTGGTCGAATTTTGCACAGAGCATAACTTAATCATAGCTAACACTTGGTGCAAGAATCATAAAAGAAGGTTGTATACATGGAAGAAGCCTGGAGATACTGACATGTTTCAGGTAGATTACATAATGGTAGGACAGAGATTTAGGAACCAGTTTTTAAATTGTAAGACATTTGCAGGGGCAGATGTGGTTCAAATGGTTCAAATGGCTCTGAGCACTATGGGACTCAACTGCTGAGGCCATTAGTCCCCTAGAACTTATAACTAGTTAAACCTAACTAACCTAAGGGCAACACAAACATCCATGCCCGAGGCAGGATTCGAACCTGCGACCGTAGCGGTCTTGCGGTGCAGATGTGGACTCTGACCACAATCTATTGGTTATGAACTGTAGATTAAAACTGAAGAAACTGCAAATAGGTGGGAATTTAAGGAGATGGGACCTGGATAAATTGACTAAACCAGAGATTGTACAGAGTTTCAGGGAGAGCATAAAGGAACAACTGACAGGAATGGATGAAAGTAATACAGTAGAAGAAGAATGGGTAGCTTTGAGGGGTGAAATAGTGAAGGCAGCAGAGGATCAAATAGGTAAAAAGACGGGGGCTAGTAGAAATCCTTGGGTAACAGAAGAAATATTGAATTCAATTGGTGAAAGGAGAAAATATAAAAATGCAGTAAATGAAGCAGGCAAAAAGGAATACAAACGTCTCAAAAATGAGATCGACAAGGTGCAAAATGGCTAATCAGGGATGGCTAGAGGACAAATGTGAAGATGTAGAGGCCTATCTCACTAGGGGTAAGATAGGTACTGCCTACAGGAAAATTAAAGAGACCTTTGGAGAAAGGAGAACCTCTTGCATGTATATCAAGAGCTCAGACGGAAACCCAGTTCTAAGCAATGAAGGGAAAGCAGAAAGGTGGAAGGAGTATATAGAGGGTCTATACAAGGGCGATGTTCCTGAGGACATTGTTATGGAAATGGAAGAGGATGTAGATGAAGATGAAATGGGAGATATGATACTGCGTGAAGAGTTTGACAGAGCACTGAAAGACCTGAGTTGCAACAAGGCCCCGGGAGTAGACAACATTCCATTAGATCTACTGACGGCCTTGGGAGAGCCAGTCCTGACAAAACTCTACCATCTGGTGAGCAAGATGTGTGAGACAGGAGAAATTCCCTCAGACTTCAAGAAGAATATAATAATTCCAATCCCAAAGAAAATAGGTGTTGACAGATGTGAAAATTAGCGAACTATCAGTTTAATAAGTCACGGCTGCAAAATACTGACGTGAATTCTTTACAGACGAATGGAAAAACTAGCAGAAGCCTCCTTGGGGAAGATCAGTTTGGATTATGTAGAAATATTGGAACACGTGAGGCAATAGTGACCCTACGACTTGTCTTAGAAGATAGATTAAGGAAAGGCAAACCTACGTTTCTAGCATTTGTAGACTTAGAGAAAGCTTTTGACAACGTTGACTGGAACACTCTCTTTCAAATTCTGAAGGTGGCAGGGGTAAAATATAGGGAGCGAAAGGATATTTACAATTTGTATTGAAACCAAATGGCAGTTATAAGAGTTGAGAGGCATGAAAGGGAAGCAGTTGATTGGGAAGGAAGTGAGACAGGGTTGTAGCCTCTCCCTGATGTTATTCAATCTGTATATAGAGCAAGCAGTAAAGGAAACAAAAGAAAACTTCGGAGTAGGTATTAAAGTCTATGGAGAAGAAATAAAAACTTTGAGGTTCGCCGATGACATTGTAATTCTGTCAGAGACAGCAAAGGACTTGGAAGAGCAGTTGAACGGACTGGATAGTATCTTGAAAGGAGCATGTAAGATGAACATCAACAAAAGCAAAACGAGGATAATGGAATGTAGTCGAATTAGGTCGGGCGATGCTGATGGTATTAGATTAGGAAATGAGATACTTAAAGTAGTAAAGGAGTTTTGCTATTTGGGGAGCAAAATAACTGATGATGGTCGAAGTAGAGAGGATATAAAATGTAGACTGGCAATGGCAAGGAAAGCGTTTCTGAAGAAGAGAAATTTGTTAACATCGAGTATAGATTTAAGCGTCAGGAAGTCGTTTCTGAACGTATTTGTATGGGTTGTAGCCACGTATGGAAGTGAAACATGGACGATAAATAGTTTGGACAAGAAGAGAATAGAAGCTTTCGAAATGTGGTGCTACAGAAGAATGCTGAAGATTAGATGGGCAAATCACATAACTAATGAGGAGGTGTTAAATAGGATTGGGGAGAAGAGAAGTTTGTGGCACTACTTGACTAGAAGAAGGGATCGGTTGGTAGGACATGTTCTGAGGCATCAAGGGATCACCAATTTAGTATTTGAGGGCAGCGTGGAGGGTAAAAATCGTAGAGGGAGACCAAGAGATGAATACACCAAGCAGATTCAGAAGGATGTAGGTTGCAGTAGGTACTGGGAGATGAAGAAGCTTGCACAGGATAGAGTAGCATGGTGAGCTGCATCAAACCAGTCTCAGGACTGAAGACCACAACAAGAACAACCAAGTGGGCTCTGGTGTGAATGGGGCTTTGGGTTGAGGAGCGAGGCGTGCTAGGGTAGGCCGTGCAGCTGTGCAAAGCCAGAGTGCCACAGAGGCGTAGTGTTTAACGCATCTACCTAGTGAGCAGAAGACACGGGTTCGAATCCTGGCCTTCGTACAATTTTCATTCGTCGCATCGATCTGCGTTTTAAATTTTTTTAAAATGAAGATCAAAGCAGCAGTGGAAAAGCCGCATCTTGTTAAGAACAAAGCAAGAAGCACGTAAGGACAGTACAATTTACTGTCTTCTAAATATAGTTTGATTAATTTGTAACTATATATTTTCTCGGACAAATAAATGTAGATGGTCTTAAATCTTACGACAAACTTTCCACTCTTGCAGTTCCCAAAAGAGTTCTCAGATGAGCAATTAGTGGGAGTGATAACTGGGTGATTAATGTGCGGTACGAGTTCGACAGTTATTATGTTAATAATACAAATTCTGAGGACCAATATCCCTTTTCCGCGACAACAAAATAGTCATATATAATTTTCACAGCCTAGCGTTTCAGTTTTCGTTAATACACCTAGCAGCTGCCTTCACTCTTCGGTAATAAAAGTTCATTCTCACTTTACAGGCAATAAGTTACGTATGGTACAATGCACAAGTAAATGCATCTGCTCGTCTGAAGAACAGCCCACTTTACAAATGGATCAAGACAGAAATTTACAATACGTGTACATATCCCCTGAAGGATGAGCGGTTAAATTGCTTTCCTTTTACTGACACACTTAACAAGCTGATTTTTACTGAAACAATACTCCAAAGTCGGAGGTAAGATCTAGAAACACTACTCAACAGGTTAAAAATGAAAACTTCACAAAAAAAACTCAGCGTGCCCAGCACAATTTAAAATTTGAAAAACTCCGAGACAGAAACATCTAAGACATAACCAGAATAGCAACAATGAAATTCGCCCTTCAAATGAGACCTTGGAAAGGGCCAATTACAATCAGTACTCACACCTATATTTAAAGGCTTCACTAAAGTTAACACGGTTAGCAGAAAGCACAACTCATACGAATTATAACACAACTGCATACAAATGGTGAATGTACAACCTGCAAAACACACACACACACACACACACACACACACACACACACACAGTGACGCCAAGTGGTGCCATACATCTGACGCCGCTTTGAATATGCTAGCCGCAGTGAAATGTGATGTAAGCAGCACCAACTAACAGCGTTTATTCATTTATTTGACTACTTACTTATTTAAAATTTAGGTCAGGTACCTATTACACCAAGTAAAACTATTGGGTCAGAAGCCAAAACCTAGACCACACTGACAGGTCAAAACAAGTCGTAAAATCCGAACGCGTAGATACCTAGTACTTAAAACACAACCTATAAACCTCTAGCCAAATTACATTCCATGAAAGACTACTGGACAGAGCCCAGTTCCAAGAAAGTACAATAGCCTTCACTAACACATTCTGTACAGACGCAGGTCTTAATTGCTGAAGGGAGGGAACACCAAATCCACAGTCGTACAATTAGTAACCATATAACTGGTGAACGAAACAGAGTTTTACCACTTGCATTTAGCCAGTTGTAGAGTAAATAGTGCCTCTCCTCATGTTTCTCCGAGGGGTATTCAGTTACTGTTGAACAGATGCACCAATGATTCTTTGAGAACACCTCGATAGTGTACATCCGTAGCGCACCGCGTTGCACAAGGCGCGTCCAAACGCCATCGCAACACAGACGGTTGATTACCATTCACACTGCACTATTCCGTCCCTCTTCTCTAACGGCGCACTGGCGCTTAGTGTTTTCCACACTAGCCACTTGGCGTAGTCAGTTGCTTCTCCGCCAAGCCAGCCGCCCCGTTCCGAAACTCACGCAAGACAACCGCGCCTCATGCCCCGACAGCTTCTTACGCTTCGCCACAGAGTTGACACCCAGTTCACAGCAAAACCAGCTCGTGACGGGGGAAATGCGTCACCTAGAGGCACAGTAAATGGAATTCACCGTACGACATGTGTCACAAACGTCTACTATGAATTTCGCTTTGGTCATTTATAATCATTGCTTCTTCATAGGTTCTGTTGCTGTATTTCGATTTTTAAGTGAAAACAATAGCGTCTCATAAGATCACTTTCATCGTTCAGATGTCAAACAACACAGCAGACACCTAACACAAACACAAAAAAATTTGGCGCTGACGTATAGACGAAAACGGCTAATGATAGGTGCGATTCAGTATAGGAATACAATGCCAGGGACGCTTCAATAGACTCATTTGCCAGCAGTTGTCGATTGAGACATCAAAGCCGCACTTCTAATGGGGCCTTAGCAGCTGAATATAACCGATTTTGTGTTACCTGAGAATAGGTTTTACCGACACGTCCCAGGGCTCAGTGTTTGCTCAACAGCTGTTAATTTCGGTTTTATCATTACAGAGAGTTCACCATTTCAAATACTTGAGATCTCGGTTTACGAGCAACGACAGCACAGGAAAGGACTTCCGGGAAAGAATAACAATGGGAATTGAATGCATCCATTCACTCAGGGAGACGCTCAGTTCAGAATCAATATCAGCGAACACTAAGATTAGAATATATAACACAGTGATGGGCCCAGCAGCCACGAACGGTTCAGAAACTTGAAGTGTAACTAAACGAAATAAGGAAGAGTACCGAGGAAGATTGGGAACCGGTCTTAGACATAGCAGCAGCAGCTCTCCGTCTTCAGGTCACAAGTGGCCCTTCGGGGAAATCCAACCGCCAAGTCATCCTCACTGAGGATGCGGATAGGAGGGGTGCGTGGTCAGCGTACAGCTCTCCCGGTCGTTATGGTGGTTTTCTATGACCGAAGCCGCTACTATTCGGTCGAGTAGCTTCTCAATTGGAGTCACGAGGCTGACTACTATTCGGTCGAGTAGCTTCTCAATTGGAGTCACGAGGCTGATTGCACCAGAAAAATGGCAAGAGTGCATGGAGGCTCGGATGGTAACCCATCGAAGTGCCGGCCACGCCCGACAGCGCTTAACTTCGGTGATCTGACGGGAAACGGTCTATCCACTGCAGCAAGGCCGTTGCGGCCTTAGACATACGGGAATGGAAAAGAGAGAGAATGATGAAATCTACCTCTAAATGTAAGAACCAGTAATCCTATGAAAGCTGAAGAGCAAAAGAATCTTCTGGGCGTGCCATGTAGCCCGTAAGCCATAAGACAAGTGAAGTAAACTCTTGAAGGGAAACCAAACATCTGACGTTCCGTATAGACGCAAATTTTAAGTACTGAGAAGAGAGAACACCAAAACCCCAGTCTCACCATTAGCAATAATGTAACTAGTGAACGAAACAGAACTTTATCAGTTGCATTTAGTCAGTTATTGAGTAAATCGAGTCTCTCCTCATCGCGTTCGTCCCATGGAAATTAGGACGACCAGGGCAGAGCTGGACGAACGTCATGGCGAAAGACGTGGGAGCTTTCGGGACTGAAGGCATCTGGAAGAACAGAGCATAAAACAGAAAGGAATGGATGCAGTTTGTGGAAACAAGGCTTGGTCCGCAGGGCCTGAGTCTGCTGGATATGTTCATATCCACTACAGCACTGCGGTATTTTATTCAAATCTCCGCCTGATGAAAGTAAAACTATCCTCGACCTGAACAACACAGTGATTTCATAGGCATGGCCCTATGTCCTTGTCTTCTTCAGACTTTTGCATCGAGTAACAGGTGGAGCCAGAACTGAACGAGGGGTCCGAACCAGGGTGCAACTTACTATTTTTCGTATTAACAAATATTGCTACTAGCTCTGAAAGACTTGCTAAATCACAGATGAAATTTCTAGGTTCTAAAGGGGATCGAACATCAGGCGTCTGGATCCATTTTCTGGCACTTAACCACATATATATAATGAAACAATGACAGCTAATGATCCTTTCAGTCTGGATGCACACCAGGCTCGAACTCTTACAGGAATCAGCGAAATGCTGCTAGTAATTAGGGTAATGGGCGAGGAGTACTACGCTAATGATGTGTAGATAAGTTGAGAATTTGGGTCCGACGGGAGGCGTGCCAGGGTAGTCCGTGGATCTGCGGTGACCACTGCGTCCGGATGGCTTAGCAGTCAGAGTATCCGACTAATAAGCAGGATACTCGGATTCGAATCCCGGTCCGGTCAAAATTTTCAACTTTCGCCATTGATTTCAATCAGTGTTCTCTCTAACCAATGTCTGTGATTTCTTTCTAACTTAACCACTTCGCTACCGAGCACTAACAGTTTTAAATCTACGCTATGACGCACATCTCAAGAAAGGAACGTACCGACTACTCATGGACATTCGCAAACTCCTTCTCCGTTATTTCTGTCGACCTTTGGGACAAGTTACCATGCACTCGGCGCATAATTCGATTGCCTGTCGTATTTAAAGAAAATCTCAAGCAATTCCTTTTTGTCAACCTTACAATTTTTCACTAATAAGTTAACACACACTGTTTCTCTTCGTCAATTAATTAAGCAAGTGCCTCCATCTTCTTCCAGTTATGTCGCTTTGGATTTTTGTATCTAAAGCTGTTAGCTATTAAAATCAAATTCGCGCTTGCCCCACGTTAAGAAATTTTACGAATCAATGAAACAAGCAAAACAAAAAGGTCATTGATTTCAACATCTGTGAGAGAGACCGAGGGCTTTCCAACTTTTCCCCTCACACGATTCATACTGTTCCGATTTTTGACCGTATATCTTTATGGATGACGCGTGTTATTTTTTGAGAAACAAATGTTTTTCAGAACGAATTTGATGATACTTTGGTATCACAGTGAAGGCTGCATGCGCAGCGTCCGTTGACTTCCGTTACTTCACAGAAACTGTGGGTCGACTCCGCCCTCACATTTACCACATTTTGCACCTTTTCTTACCAAGCATTCAAGTTACACCATTAAGCCACTTTTCATGGAAATCCCTGTCTGTAATCATTGATAAGTGATGACGGACAAGTCATTATTTTTGTTGCGCGTTTCGCCTGTCTAGGTCGGCTAAACTCTTGGGCGGCCGCTTGTGTTCCTGGTTCACGATGCTTAGCGCAGCACGCTGGAGTCGCTGTTTTGGCCCCTACACCTTGTCAGGGAGAGCATCTTCAGCTGTGTGCAACGAACCCCGACAGCGCCGTCGAAATTTGCTTCGTGCTGTCCGCCCGCAGAAATACTTTACTGCTGACCTCGGCGCTTTCTGCTGACAGGAGATCAGCACTGGAATTCTGGGCAAGGGGGCGTGATGCGCCAGGCTGTCGAGGGATCCGGGAGGTTGGCCTGCGTTACATTCGTGAGATAAGACATTCGTTTTAACCCTATTATTATAAACGGTCCAACTCTAGAAACCTGTTATTTTAAAATGGATTCGAGGCGTCGCGATTTTTAAACATAAACCAATGTTAAACACTGTTCTGAGGTCGAACTCTTTCCAGATCCTTCCAGATCATAAGGGCCGCATCTTGAATTTCTAAAAGTACTAATATTCTTCGATTGTTGAATATTGTTTAACATTCTGACTCTGTTACCAAGAAAAAGTATTAATGGAGATTGAGAAGATCGGAACAAGTACCATGCATTGCCTGTTTTGAAAGCGAGGGAGCATGACGAAGGTACTAATACAATTCATCTGGCAGACGCTAAAGGAGACGTCATCTTCGACTTGACGAGGTGTACATCAGAATACGTGCGTTTCAAGCACATTTCACTCTCTCTCACAATGATCTAATTAAATGACCATTAGGCGAAAAGTATCGACATTCATGTTCTCGTAAAAGCTTGCCTACATCTGATCTTTCTGTGCATCAATTACAAATGATACAGAGAAAAAGTGACATGATATTGCTACATGATATACACGCTTTCTCATACAGATGCATACTATGGGAGTAGATTCTGGTGTAAATGCACGGTCGTGGCAAACTTTTCTACACATTGGGTAGTCTTTTAACACTGTTGAATATTATCTACTATCCACCATAAATCTGGTCTAATTGTGTCTCCAGAAGCTGGCCTTTGTGGCCGAGCGGTTCTAGGCGCTTCAGTCCCGAACCGCGCTGCTGCTACGGTCGCAGGTTCGAATCCTGCCGCGGGCATGGATGTGTGTCATGTCCTTAGGTTAGTTTTTAAGTAATTCTAAGTCTAGGGGACTGATGACCTCAGATGTTAAGTCCCATAGTGCTTAGAGCCATTTGAACCAATATGTCTCCAAAAACAACGAAAGTTACGTAGTTGTCATTGACGAATTCTTCACTCAGACGTAATAGTCTCATGAACAGTAAACGGCCGTCGAAACGAAGAACAGACCAGTAATTGGAGGAGAGATCCAACGAGCCAGTTTATATGGATATTTTACTAATGAACGATGTGTGGCTGGTTGATAATACGATCAAGATATCGTTCGTTTTTCCCATTAGCCACACAGGAAAACTCAGTGACGAAACCTTTTCTATTACACATGGATTTCAATTTTAAATTGAATGAGTTCGTTGCCCAAAACGCGGAACAAGCCACAGTATCTTCGGACTACACAATCAGCATGGGACGAACGCCACGCAGCGAATGCAAAGTATTAAAAGTTTTCTGTTTTCAGCCAAAACTCTGTTGGAGGGGCGACAGCATGACGAATGTAAATATTCCTTGAAGCTTATATAGAAAGGGGAACGCCGAATAAGTTTCCTTGACTTAGCGTACTAATATCCACAAGCAATTTATTAAGCTGGTACCAAGTCCGAATGGTTTCCTTCTTACCATCGGATGACGTACCACACAGCACATCTAATATGGAAGGCAATACAGAGAATTGGAAAACGAACATGCTATTGAGATGGTTTGATTTTCTCGTGTTTCGTGGGAAGAGTAAAGCGGATTTCTTTTTGACATTCACGCTCGATACAAACTTAATACAAGTGTGTACTAGGGATCCAAGTTATCCATGTGGCCACGCATAACGGGTCTGAAGCCGCGACCTCCAAATGCAGAAAGCAGGCTCTGAGCAACTTCCCAGACTCCAACCCAATATGAGGCAAGTTTCTATGTCAGACTCAACAGCAAACACTTGTTGCTGCTTCCTTAAGTGACAACCTTTCAGCCACCATCGAACAGTTTGTACTGCCCGCTTTTGTTTGTGAAATAAATGTAACCAAACAGATATAGGATCGTAAAGTTCTCTTACTCACAGATGTCAGTCTTATCGGCAGTTCATGTTCTCTGTATCAAGTCACGTTATTCCCAACAGAGGGCAATGCTCTCATCTGTCACAGGTCGCGTCTTTATTTTGCTCATTATAAATACCGTATAAAAAATATTTTCCTTGCATTTCATTTCGTTTGGGTGCTGAAAACAAATTGTCTACATTTCTTTGGAGACAAGAAAGAAATGGCTTTCGAATGGAATTCGTGTGATAAGCACAAAATAGGTTTCCCTGACACTTTCCACCTAAAACGCCGATGACATTAAAGAAATTCGTGTCAGCTATTGTACATCTTTTTCAAACAGTGCTTCCTATTAAAAATATAAAAATTCCTCTTTCATATATATTCAACAATTCTCACGCAAAATTCTACATTGAACTACTGGTTCAAGCAACAGACACTCATTTATTACATTTATTTCTTCAGCATCTGCTAACTTTGTTAATCGGGCTTGTAAGTATGAATATATTTTTGCATACAATATACTATTTCTCTTAGTAACCCAGAATATATATATATATATATATATATATATATATATATGTGTGTGTGTGTGTGTGTGTGTGTGTGTGTGTGTGCGTGCGTGTGTGTGAGATCAAAAGTATCCGGACAACCACAAAAACATACGTCTTTCATATTAGGCGCATTGTGCGGCCACCTAATGCCAGTTACTCCATATCAGTGACCTCAGTAGTCTTGAGAGAGCAGAATGGAGCACTCCGCGGAATTCACGAACTTCGAACGTGGTATGGTGATTGGGTGTCACTTGTGCCATACGTCTGTATGCGAGATTTCCACACTCCCAAACGTCTCTAGGTCCACTGTTTTCGATGTGATAGTGAAGTGAAAACGTGAAGGGACACAAAAGCGTACAGGCCGACCTAGTCTGTTAACTGGAAGAGACCGCCGACAGTTGAACAGTGTTGTAATGTGTAATAGGCAGACACCAATCCATACCATCACACAGGAATTCCTAACTGCATCAGGATCCACTGCTAGTGCTATGACAGTTAGGCGGGAGATGAGAAACCTTGGATTTTATGGTCTGCTGCTGCTCATAAGCCACACATCACGCTGCTAAATGCTAAACACGCCTCGCTTGTTGTAAGGAGCATAAGCACTGGACCACTGAACAGTGTAAAAACGTTGTGTGGTGTGGCGAATCACAGTACACACGTGGCGGTCAGATGGCAGGGTGTGGGTATGGCGAATTCCCGGTGAACGTCATCTGTCAGCGTGTGTAGTGCCAACAGTAAAATTCGAAGGCGGTGGGGTTATGGTGTGGTCTTGTTTTTCATGGAGGGGAGTTGCACCCATTGTTGTTTCGCATGGCACTATCACAGCACAAGCCTACAGTACTGTTTTAACACCATCTTGCTTCCCATTATAGAGGAGCAATTAGGGGATGGCGATTGCGTCTTTCAACACAATCGAACACCTGTTCATAATGCACGGCCTGTGGCGGAATGGTTACACTACAATAACGTGCTCGTAATGGACTGGCCTTCGCAGAGTTCTGACCTGAATCCTATAAAACACCGTTGGGATGTTTTGGAACGCCGACTTCGTGCCAGGCCTCACCGACTGACATCAATATCTCTCCTCAGTGCAGCACTCCGTGAAGAATGGGCTGTCATTTCCCAAGAAACCTTCCAGCACCTGACTGAACGTATGCCTGCGAGAGTGGAAGCTGTCATCAAGGCTAAGGGCGGGCAAACAACATATTGAAATTCAGCATTACCGATGGAGTGTGCCGCGAACTTCTCCGCCCCTGCCTTTGAGTATTAGAGAGCCAATAAATAGGGTATCAGAGTATAGGAAGAACGAACTATGAGGGATAAATTCAAATCGTACGAAGCAGTACGGTTCAGTTGTCATGGGTCTGGGTTCAATCAGCGGAAGCTATATATCCTAGATGAATATACACTTTCATTAATCAGATATGTTTCCACTGGGTAAGACCATTTGAGTGTATGCAAACGACTTTATCGCTTGATGAAACGAGTACCTTGGGTAAGGGTAAGAGGAGGAATAAACTTCATTTAAACAAGGAAGCTGAAATCTGGTTTCGCAGGATAGAGCGGATCAGGTAATGGTAGTGGAGAGGGACCGTAATCAGGTACTATCAGTTCCACAAAACACACAAACTTTTATTTTCCTAAGAACCACTTAATTACACATTGCTCTTAAAAGGATAAAAATAAAACAATACGGTTGAAGGCCTAGTTAAGATAACCTGAGATACCTCCTGGGTGAAGTCCCAAAACCACACCAAAATCAAGAACGTCTAAATGCCTGAACACAAGTTATAAAAAACTGCTTCAAAGAATACAAGCACAAAATTTCAGTCAGAAACTCTCTACCCAGACGGTGAAAATATTTTACTGTCACCAACCTACGTAGGGTGAAATGATCAACGTTATAAAATAAGAGAACTGAGAGCTCATACAGAAAGAATTAGGGGTTCATTTTCTCATGCTACGTTAGAGAGAGGAACGATAGAAGAAATATTTATCTGATGAAATGAAATTTTCCTTTGGACATATGAGTCTCAACTTTATCTTCGATAAAAATAGAAGTTCAAGAAATGAATTAAAATTTGTGCTACAGCTGAGAAGTTTAAGAAATGAATTAGAATTTGTGCTATAGATGGGACTTGAACCAACATCTCCTGCTTACAAGGCAGATGTGCTATCCATTAAAGCACCATAGCAGTTTAGATGACAAACGTGCATGGACTACCAGTGCCCTCCCTAATACAAACTCCAATTCGCGCCTTCAGCATAATGTCCCCTTTTTAAACTGTGAACTGAAGTTGGTGCTAGGAAGGGCACTAGACTAGGCGGCTCCGTGCAGCTGTGTTAGCTATAGGCCTACTACTACGTGGCTGTCACATCTGCCTAGTGAGTGGGAGACCCAGGTTCAAGACCCAGCTATTATACATATTTTAATTCATTTCTTCAGCTTCTGTTATTATCGAAGGTAGAGCAATACTCTGAAGGTAGTTTCAAGAACCCTCTGCCAGGCATTTCAGTGTGAATTTCTGAGTAATCATGTGGATGAAGATGCGGAAGTGCTACTAAAATTTACTCATCCTTGATGTCGTTCAAAACATTTCATATAATTTCCAGACTTATTTCTTAGCTGTGTAGCGACCTCTTGTAGCAAGTTCTCGTCTTCCCCAGAACTCTAAGGAGGGGATGCCTCATCACTACCCTGGTTTATATTCTTTTCTTTGTTATTCTGACCGCAAGTCAACACTGATCACACTCACACTATCCACCGATAAAACACATCTATCACGTAAAATGAGCTTTCAGAGCTTGCTTAAATTCTTTTTGATCTTTCTGTAATTCTATAGCTAGTTCTCTTTTTACATCTACCAACTTTTTTTCATTGCATATCTTCCTGACTCGAACTTTTTCCTGTGTTCTTCATCCTCTTGCGTGTCCTTCTCTCCCAGTTCTTGATTCTCATGCCATAGACTATGCCTATTACCTTTTCACAAATATATTATTTATTATCACCGTCACTAGCCATTGTCTCGAATGCTTTCAGATATATAAAATTTATCAAAGTGTATATACCATCTTAATATTTTTATTTACATCAAAACCATTATATCTTTTGAATATTATTTACAAATTGCGAATTTGATGTTGATACTTTGAGTGTCTCGATATTGGAGAGCAGAAACAAATACTCATGTCTCTACACCTGAAATTACTTCAGTCGGTACTCGATGTCCACAATTACATCTATACCGTTAATTTCGAATCCTCACCATAAATACTCCATATTAGTACATGGACATGCAATACGAATTGTTATATTTCGGCAGAAACCTTTAATGTAGTCTGTAGCTGCGTGCTGTAGTCTCTCTCTCTCTCTCTCTCTCTCTCTCTCTCTCTCTCTCTCTCTCTCTCCCTCCCTCTCGCAAAAAAAGTTCCTCTTTTATATCCTTCAGACAGACCCTGTCTTTCTCTGCCGACAACAATCCTTCACTCTCATTACAAATACATTCAGAGTCTCTTATCCATTATCAGGATCACTTTCAGCTGCAAATATTATATAAAAATTCTTACCTTAGGTTCAGACTGCAAACTGTACGACTCGGGTAGGACGAAACTTGTCCTGTTTTAACCATAGTTAAAAAAATGTTAGAGCAATAAATAACAGTATGTGTTGGACTACGTCCGTGAGGCGAACGAAGTACTGCATATAGTTAATGTTTGAAAACCGGCCGCCGGGGGTACAGGAACAAAAACATCTAATCCTAAGTAAATAAAGCCAATTTTCTGTTGGTAATGCAATGGGCAGTGCAGTTTATGGATGGGCATCACGAGAGATAGACTTTTGCTTTTAAAACTGTAATGCCAGACTTTTTAGTACAACTGTCTGCAGTCCGCAGATCGCAGTTTTTTAAGAATGTTGTTGCATCTGCCACGTTACTCATTGGGAGGCCACAATCACCACTGATAAATCGCCACTCCACAATACAAATGACACTTTGCTTCCAGCTCTCGTGAAATGGTTTCGTATTTTATTTACTTGAATTTAAGGTGCCCAACTAAGAAGTATCTGTAAATTAAAGTCGTATTCAGCCCCATATTAAGCCAGTATGGTCCTGTTTGAAATTATTATCTTCCTGTATCACACGAACAACAAACTTCAGAAACATTGTTCGCTAAGAGCTGTATTTGGCTGCTGTCCCAAACACAAAGAACTAAATCGCCGGACTGTAAAACTGTTACAAGAGGTGACTGCGTGAAACACATCCAGCGTCAAAATTTAACTACGATTTAACGTACTGTAGCTACAGGTACTTTAATACTTCCTCTCCCGATTAACCGCGGACCTTAACGAGGCGGGCGGCATACGTGCCTCTGCGATACAGGTAACCGTATCGTTGGAGCAACCACAACGGAGGCATATTTGTTGAGAAACTAGACAAACATGTGATTCAGGAACAGCAGACTTTTCGTTATCTGCAATAGCTGTGGGTGATTGCATGATCTGGCTTTGTAAAGAGTTCCCTAGCGTAGCTAGAGAGACATTTTACAAGTTTTTAAAATTTAGTACTATATTACTTAAATTTTTATGAATGCCCGATTCAACATATGATTAGTGGACCATATTTTCCCAGATTACATTGTGAGGACGCTGAATAAGTGTTCTAAGATGTCAGCTCGTTCAGACAAGCGTATTGTGACATTTCGTTTACGTATAGAAATCCGCGAGTTATCAGCGAAAAAACACGGAACTAATAATTCTCTATATACGGCACACTTACAGTTAGCTGGTACTATTAATATGAAGTCCTTTGATGCAGTACGTGAGCATGTAAATGGCTGTGTCAATAGATAGACTACCGCTGGTTCATCAGAAGAGACTACACAAGCTACACTATCCAAGAAGGGATCCTGTCCTTCCAGTACTCAGCAAAGTGCGTTAAATCTGGCTCTTTCGGTAGCAACCTAACTGATATTAGGTTCAACGCTGATGAAACACGGCTACTAGGGAAAGGAGTATCTCATAATATCACTAAGTCGTTATCCCGACAGCAGATTGATTATTCCGTAGCTCCCTCCTTAACTGCCATCGATAGCGTTCTATGCTCAACTGCCCAAAGGAATATAATGGCCATTAAATTTCGTAAAGTAATACGGAGACACCTACAATGCAAGTGGTTGGTTCACATGGCTATCCGGAGTCAATTTCGGAAAACGCAGCTCATCACACCGTTAATAAAAAAAACTAGATGATCACAATTGGGGCAGATAAGGGTAAAACCAGGATTATTATGAATTGGGATGAATACATAGCCAAAGGACAGGATTTTTCGATGGTACTACTTATAGATTCGATCCTACTTTAAAGCTTTGGCCCAGCTGAAGAAATACGTAAAGTCAACTTCATCCCTTGACACATCTTTTCAGAGAGATCTCCCATACCTATGAACCCATAAGCAACCAAATTAAGAGAAGTTATTAGGTTGCGTAAGACAGGTCTTCCGGCGTGTCACATCGTCAACGCCAGAAATGGTGCAGGCAGAAAAGCCGATAGCCAATTACATCAACAAGTATTATAAACACTCATCTAGTTTTTCATTGAGAAAGAAAACTAGCGTTCTACGGATCGGAGCGTGGAATGTCAGATCCCTTAATCGGGCAGGTACGTTAGAAAATTCAAAAAGGGAAATGGATAGGTTAAAGTTAGATATAGTGGGAATTAGTGAAGTTCGGTGGCAGGAGGAACAAGACTTTTGGTCAGGTGAATACAGGGTTATAAATACAAAATCAAATAGAGTTAATGCAGTAGTACGTTTAATAATGAATAGGAAAAAAGGAATGCGGGTAAGCTACTACAAACAGCATAGTGAACGCATTATTGTGGCCAAGATAGATACTAAGCCCATGCCTACCACGTTAGTACAAGTTTATATGCCAACTAGCTCTGCACATGACGAAGAAATTGAAGAAATGTACGAAGAAATAAAAGAAACTATTCAGATAGTGGAGGGGGACGAAAATTTAATAGTCATGGGTGACTGGAATTCGTCGGTAGGAAAAGGGAGAAAAGGAAACGTAGTAGGTGAATATGGATTGGGGGTAAGAAATGAGAGAGGAAGCCGCCTGGTAGAATTTTGCACAGAGCACAACTTAATCATAGCTAACACTTGGTTCAAGAATCATGAAAGAAGGTTGTATACATGGATGAAGCCTGGAGATACTGACAGGTTTCAGATAGATTATATAATGGTAAGATAGAGATTTAGGAACCAGGTATTAAATTGCACTACATTTCCAGGGGCAGATGTGGACTCTGACAACAATCTATTGGTTATGAACTGTAGATTAAAACTGAAGAAACTGCAAAAAGGTGGGAATTTAAGGAGATGGGACCTGGATAAATTGACTAAACCAGAGGTTGTACAGAGTTTCAGGGAGAGCATAAGGGAACAATTCACAAGAATGGGGAAAAGAAATACAAAGAAGAAGAATGGGTAGCTGTGAGGGATGAAGTAGTAAAGGTAGCAGAGGATCAAATAGGTAAAAAGACGAGGGCTACTAGAAATCCTTGGGTAACAGATGAAATATTGAATTTAACAGATGAAAGGAGATAATATAAAAATGCAGTAAATGAAGCAGGCAAAAAGGAATACAATCGTCTCAAAAATGAGATCGACAGGAAGTGTAAAATGGCTAAGCAGGGATGGCTAGAGGACAAATGTAAAGATGAAGAGGCCTATCTGATGAGGGATAAGATAGATACAGCCTACAGGAAAATTAAAGAGACCTCTGGAAAAAAGAGAACCACTTGTATGAATATCAAGAGCTCAGACGGAAACCCAGTTCTAAGCAAAGAAGGGAAAGCAGAAAGGTGGAAGGAGTATATAGAGGGTCTATACAAGGACGATGTACTTGAGGACAATATTATGGAAATGGAAGAGGATGTAGATGAAGATGAAATGGGAGATACGATACTGCGTGAAGAATTTGACAGAGCAGTGAAAGACCTAAGTCGAAACAAGGCCCCGGGAGTAGACAACATTCCATTAGAACTACTGACAGCCTTGGTAGAGCCAGTCCTGACAAAACTCTTACCATCTGGTGAGCAAGATGTATGAGACCAGCGAAATACCAACAGACTTCAAGAAGAATATCATAATTCCAATCCCATAGGAAGCAGGCGTGAAAATTACAGAACTATCATTTTAATAAGTCACGGCTGCAAAATACTGACGCGAATACTTTACAGAGGAATGGAAACACTAGTAGAAGCCGACCTCGGGGAAGATCAGTTTGGATTCCGTAGAAATATCGGAACACGTGAGGCAATACTGACTATACGCCTTATCTTAGAAGCTGGATTAAGGAAAGGCAAACCTACGTTTCTAGCATTTGTAGACTTAGAGAAAGCTTTCGACAATGTTGACTGGAATACTCTCTTTCAAATTCTGAAGGTGGCAAGGGTAAAATACAGGGAGCGAAAAGCTATTTACAATTTGCACAGAAACCAGATGGCAGTTATAAGAGTCGAGGGACATGAAAGGGAAGCGGTGGTTGGGAAGGGAGTGAGACCTGGTTGTAGCCTCTCCCCGATGTTATTCGATCTATATATTGACCAAGCAGTGAAGGAAACAAAAGAACGGAGTAGGTATTAAAATCCATGGAGAAGAAATAAAAATTTTGAGGTTCGCCGATGCCATTGTAATTCTGTCCGAGACAGAAAAGGACTTGGAAGAGCAGTTGAAGGGATTGGATAGTGTCTTGAAAGGAGGATGTAACTTGAACATCAACAAAAGCAAAACAAGGATAATGGAATGTAGTCGAATTAAAGCGGGTGATGGTGAGGGAATTAGATTAGGAAATGAGACACTTAAAGTAGTAAAGGGGTTTTGCTATTTGGGGAGCAAAATAACTGATGATGGTCGAAGTAGAGAGGATATAAAATGTAGACTATCAAAGGCAAAGAAAGTGTTTCTGAAGAAGAGAAATTTGTTAACATCGAGTATAGATTTAAGCGTCAGGAGGTCGTTTCTGAAAGTATTTTTATGGAGCGTAGCCATGTATGGAAGTGAAACATGGACGATAAATAGTTTAGAAGAGAATAGAAGCATTCGAAATGAGGTGCTACAGAAGAATGCTAAAGATTAGATGGGTAGATCACATAACTAATCAGGAAGTATTGAATAGGAATGGGCAGAAGAGAAGTTTGTGGCACAACTTGACTAGAAGAAGGGATCGGTTGGTAGGACATGTTCTGAGGCATCAAGGGATCACCAACTTAGTATTGGAGGGCAGCGTGGAGGGTAAAAATCGTAGAGGGAGACCAAGAGATGAATACACTAAGCAGATTCAGAAGGATGTAGGCTGCAGTAGATATTGGGAGATGAAGAAGCTTGCACAGGATAGAGTAGCATGGAGAGCTGCATCAAACCAGTCTCAGGACTGAAGACCTCAACAACAACGATTTTTCATTACGCAAGAGCATATCTAATTATCATGCTAAACGACCTGAACATTACCACTGACGCCAACATAGCATCTTTAATTAAAAACGTGTGTACCTATGTACCTAAGGAGTAGTCTACAATGTTACTGCTGAAAATCTGCACATTCACAGCAATCTTCCACTTGATGAAATAATTAAATATGAACTTCTTAGTAATTCTCAATACAATATTTCTGGATTTGTGACAGCATTGTCAATACGTAAAACTACTGACGTTTCGGTCACATAGTGGCAATTGATCTTTTTCAGAGCGTTTTTTGTTTTTGTTTTTGTAAACACCCTGAACAAAATCACTTGAAACAGTAACCGAAACGTCGGTAGTTTTACATATAGACAATGCGGTCACAAACCCAGAAAAATTTTATTCACTGTTACAATGGCCGCAGAAGCCTACGTTTATATTTTTAGGATGTGTTCTTGATAGTAGTTCAAGTTTGCTGATCCTTTTTTTTTTTCAATTTAAAAACAGGGACCAGCAATGTGTTCTCCATTCCTTTAATGCCTGGCAAACATTTTTCTATCTTAGTTTTAACCCGATTTTGGGCAACAACGCCTATTATACTGTGAAGAAACCATTTGTTGGTTTAGTTACGTTGCTGTCATTCTCTTAACATGTAAAGGTAACAAAGAATTTTGGGGTTCCCTGCTTGCCCACTTGAATTTGCAACAGTACGGTATTCAGTTTACAGTCGAACACAGTGTTAACGGCACACTTCCTTACCTTGACCTTTTAATCTTATTAAGTGTCAGCACTTTCGTTTTTGATATTTACCGAAAACAGTCAACCACTGACACCATCGTGCTCCAGTGTTCTTGAAATTCAGGTGCAAGGATGGCAAATCTACGTTCATAGCCTCTACAGACTTGGAGAAAGCTTTTGGCCATATTGAGTAGAATCCACTGTTTGAAATTCTGAAGGTAATAGCAATAAAATATGTGGAGCGAAAATTTGTATAGGTTGTCCAAAAAACAGACGGGAGTTTTAAGAATCCAAGTACATGAAACTGAAGGGCAGTAGACCAAAAGGGAGTGGCCCTGGTTTGTAGCGTGTCTCCGATGTTATTCAATATTCACACTGAGCAAGCAGTAGAGGAAACCAAAGGGAATTTAGGAGAAGGAGTCAACGTTCAGGGAGAAGCGAGATTTGCTGATGATACGTAATTCCGTCAGAGTCACCAAAGGACTTGGAAGTGCAATAGACAGAATGGATAGTTTATTGAAGAGAGGTTACAAGATCAGCGGCAACAGAAGTAAAGCGAGGGTAGTGGAATGTAGTCGAATGATATCAGGTTACGAGGGACGGGATTAGGAAAAAGAGATTCGTTTTGCTATGTGGGCAACAAAATAACTGATGACGGCCGAAGTAGAAATGATATAAAATTAAGATTAGGAATTGCAAGAAAAGCGTTTCTGAAGAAAAAAATCTGTTAACTTGGAATATAGGTTAAAGTGTCAGGCAGTCTTTTCAGAAAGTATATGTATAGAGTGTAGCCATGTATGGAAGTGAAACATGGACGATAAACGGTTTAGAAAAAAAGAAGAGAATAGCAGCTTTTGAAAACTGGTGTTCCAGAAGAATGCTGAAGGTTAGATAGGTAGTAAAGCAACTAATGTGGAGGCTCTGAATAGAATTCGGGAGAAAAGAAATTTATGGCACAATCTAACTAGAAGATGGGATCGGTTGACAGGACATACTCTGAGACATCATGGGATCACAGGACAGTGTGTGTGTGGGGGGGAGGTGGGGGGAGATAATCCTAGAGGGAGATCAAGAGATGAATACAGCAAGTAGATTCAGAAGGTTGTAAGCTGCAGTTGTTATTCGGAGACAAAGAGGCTGGCACAAGTAGGGCCAGTGTGAAGAGATGCAATAAACCAGTCTTCGGACTGAACACCATAGTAACAGCAGTTATGCGTCAGAGCACGGTATGGACTGGTAACGAAAAAGATGAAATTACGTACAGGAAATTGTTTCACAGAAATGTGTGAAAGAAGTGCCGAACGCAGAATTTTCTTTGTCCCGTGAAGTTTATAGGAATTCTTATTCGTTTCTGGCAAGAGGCACACGGCGCTACTTGCCCCATAACTCAGGCAGGTCCCGCGGGGCCGAAAGGAGCCATTACTCAGACTTACCGGGGGCCAAGGCCGACATGCAAACTCTTTCCGGACAGCCCTCGCGGGCCATCCATCTCTGCGTCCCAGCAGTTCCAGGAACTCAGCGGCGCCAGCAGCAACAGTGTCCCAATGCTTACCCTCTGCGCGGCTGGCCGCGGCTTAAAACTCTACACAGCCATCTTCACAACTTTTTTGACTCTGAAGACTCTTACATTTCGGTTGTTTGTGAGAAGATTGTGTCATTCCTTGCGTCAGAAGGAGGAACGTCTACCAGTGAGTTGGTCTTTCGTATCTTTCCAGTAATCTGGGTCCCACAACCGTCATCCGAGTATTGAGCCGGTGAGTTCAGAATAGCCAGAATGGACGTTATGTAGCATCTCAAAGGCCCGGCACGGCTAGCGTCTTACTTGACTGCTATAATGTTCACCTGTCCGTGCAAGATCATACAGCCACTTCACGTACTTTGAGTCAAGAAACGGGCTCGTTTGCTGCAAGGTAACTACCCACACAGACACTTACATTTATTTACACTTACATTTATCTTTGTTTATGGTTATCACCTAGGAAGTTATCTCGACTGTTTTTTGTCATTACATTTCATTACAAACTCTACAAAAGACATTTTGGTTGTAGCCTAGTATATATTGGATTCGCGAATGAGTCGGAAACGTTTTGCCATGTGTTTAATAAACACAACAGATTCAGATAACAGAGACTTCAGTCCTCAATAATATATTCTCCTTGCCGGCCGGAGTGGCCGTGCGGTTCTAGGCGCTACAGTCTGGAACCGAGCGACCGCTACGGTCGCAGGTTCGAATCCTGCCTCGGGCATGGATGTGTGCGATGTCCTTCGGTTAGCTAGGTTTAATTAGTTCTAAGTTGTAGGCGACTGATGACCTGACAAGTTAAGCCGCATAGTGCTCAGAGCCAATATATTCTCCTTCACTAATTACAACAGTCTGGAAACGCAGGGGCAACTTTTCGATTCAGCGACATGTGATTTTGAGGCGAGGAACTCGTACACACACACATACATACATACATTAATCCTTGTTCCATAGATCATGAATACGTCATTTCGTAATGATGTGGAACGTGTCACTTTAACATAAGTTTTCTTTACACAAAATAATTAATTAACTAATTAATTAATTTTTTTTTTACACTTACTACTTCCTATCTAAGGATTCATCTATTGAGTAGAAGGAGTTGTCATTTAGAAATTCTTTTAATTTGGTTTTAAATATTGGTTGACTGTCTGTGAGACTTTTAATACGATTTGGCAAATGACCAAAGATTTTTGTGGCAGTGTAATTCACCCCTTTCTGTGCTAAAGTTACCTTCATGGTTGAAGCTATGCACTTCGCTGTTATTTTTGAGTTGGAATGAGTTATTAATGACAAATTTCATAAGTGAATATATGTATTGTGAATGTACTGTGAATATCCCGGGTTCCTTAAATAAATATCTACAAGGTGATCTTGGGCGGGCTCCAGCTGTTATTCTCATTACATGCTTTTGTGCAATGAATACTTTCTCTCTTAATGATGAATTACCTCAAAATATTATGCCGTATGAAAGCAGTGAATGAAAATAGGCATAGTAGGCTAATTTACTGATATGTTTATCACCAAAATTTGCAGTAACCCTAATAGCATAAGTAGCTGAACCTAACCGTTTCAACAGATCATCGATGTGTTCCTTCCAATTCAATTTCTCATGAATGCACACACCCAGATATTTTGAGTATTCTACCTCAGCAACAGACTTCCGTTCACAGTCTATATTTATCAATTTTGTTATGCCATTTACTGTACAGAATTGTGTAAACTGAGTTTTCTCAAAATTTAGTGAGAGTCCATTTGCAGAGAACCACTTAATAATTTCCTGAAAGACATTATTTGCAATTTCCTCAGATGATTCTTGCTACTTGCGTGTGATTACCATACTTGTATCATCAGCAAAAAGAACTAACTTTGTATCTTCATGAATACAGAGTGGCAAGTCGATAATATATATTAATAACAATAAGGGACCCAAGACTGAACCCTGTGGGACACCATTCTTGATACCTCCCCAGTTAGAGGACACTGCTGGTTTTTGTAGACTATCTGTACTGTTAATTTCAACCTTCTACATCCTTCCAGTTAAGAATGAATTAAACCATTTGGGCACTGTCTCACTCATACCACAATACTTAAGCTTATCTAGATGAATTTCATGATTCACACAATCAAAAGCCTTTGATAGATCACAAAATATCCCAATGGGTGATGTTCGGTTATTCATTGAATTTAATATTTGATCAGTGAAAGCACATATAGTGTGGTGTCACCGCCAGACGCCACACTTGCTAGGTGGTAGCCTTTAAATCGGCCGCGGTCCGTTAGTATACGTCGGACCCGCGTGTCGCCACTATCAGTGATTGCAGACGGAGCGCCGCCACACGGCGGGTCTAGTCTAGAGAGACTTCCTAGCACTCGACCCCAGTTGTACAGCCGACTTCGCTACCGATGGTTCACTGACTACGTACGCTCTCATTTGCAGAGACAATAGTTTAGCATGGCCTTCAGCTACGTATTTTGCTACGACCTAGCAAGGCGCCATATTCAGTAATTAGAATGAATTCTGAACAGACAATATTGTGAATCATGTACCGTCAAAAGCGACGTTCATCATTATTGGGTTAAAGTATGAAACTAATTAAGTCCTCTTTTTGAATTCTCCTCCCTTATCATGTTCCAGACCTCACGTCAATAAAGTTCTTCCCTCCTCACGCCGACCGAGCGAGGTGGCGCAGTGGTTAGACACTGGACTCGCATTCGGGAGGACGACGGTTCAATCCCGCGTCCGGCCATCCTGATTTAGGTTTTCCGTGATTTCCCTAAATCGCTCCAGGCAAATGCCGGGATGGTTCCTTTCAAAGGGCACGGCCGACTTCCTTCCCCGTCCTTCCCTAATCCGATGAGACCGATGACCTCGCTGTCTGGTCTCCTTCCTCAAACCAACCAACCAACCTCCTCACGCCAGACTGCGTGAGCTAAAACGCGTGCTTTTCGGCCTCCTCTTGTAACACGGTGTTGGCTCTTCTGCCAACACAACATATAGCATTATCTGTTGAAAAGCCTTTCTGAAAACCAAATTTACATATTGTCAGTACTTCATGTTTACAAATATGTGATGCTACTCTTGAATACATTACTTTTTCAAGAATTTTGGATAAAGCTGTCAAATTGAGACTGGGCGGTAGTTGTTAGCATCAGATTTATCCCCTTTTTCATGCAATGGTTTAACAATAGCATATTTCAGTCTATCTGGAAATATTCCCTGTTTCAGTGAGCTACTACATATGTGGCTGAGAATCCCACTTATTTGTTGGAAACAAGCTTTTAGTACTCTGTTGGAAATGCCATCAATTCCATGTGAGCCATGTTCGCTGCGTATTTTTATCCAGAAAGGAGGTGCCTTGAAAGTTGTTCGATAAGGAGCAGAAAATGTGAAATTCGAAGGGCCCCAGATCAGGTGAACAAGGTGGGTGCGAAATGACTTAACAGTCCAATTCCTATATAGTGCTTTCTTTCACTCTAGCAGAAAGCATGGGACATTATCGTGGAGCAGCACCACATCATGCAGTCCTCCCGGTCGTTGTACCTGGATTGCGTGTGCAATGTTTGCCTGTTGTTACAAATAAATGTCAGCAGCGATGGTTACACCTCTCGGAAGGAATTCGTAGTACACACCATCGTCGGTGTTCCACCAGAAGCACAACATTATTTTTTGTGGATGCTTGCGGGTCTTTGTACGGGGTGTTCCTGCTTTGTTCGGGCTCAACTATTCCCTTCTTTTTCAAATGTTAACATAGAGACACAATTTATCGTCACCAGTAACGGTACAGGTGACGGAATGGTCGGTGTTGTTCACAAGCCAATTGATGACGAAGACGCAGAAATGCACGTATGGCCACACGCTGATTTTTTTGATTTTCGCTTAGAGAGTGCGGTAGCCATACACACGATTTTTGAAGTTTCCTCAGTGCATGCAAATGTTGCACGATGGAGGAATGATCACAGTTCATCACATTTGCCGGTCCTCGAGTACACTGACATGAATCATTATGGATTAATGCATTTAAACAATCTTTATCAAACCATGAAGGTCTTCCTGAATGTGGAGAGGCATCAATGTCAGAACGAGTCTCCTTAAAACGAGAACCAGTGTTTTGCTTTGATCAGACCAATGGCATTATCCCCGTACATGGCGAGTGGTCTCCGTGGAATATCAGGACCAAAACACATGACTGCGTGTAGTCGATGCTATCTTGATACAGACCTTGATGCAGACTGTGTTTGACTCTTGTCCTGACCAGCTCAGACTTCGGTTCTCTCTCCATTGCGGTCTTCCGGAGATGGGTTGCTCAGTTCGAATCAATGCCGATACGGATAGGACCATTTACTGCCAAACATCACAGCTTTGTGTACTGAATTTCGCATCCTGTTTATTCCCAAATCATCACTAAATTAAATTATTCATTCATCTCACTATATTCTATGCGCTCAATAGGTAAGGTTTTGTTTTATGCTATCCTCCTTAGTGTTGTAGTTTTAATGGGTATTAGTGTATTTGTAATCAATGTCCATAAAATTTTGCTTGGTTGTTTACCATGCCTCAGAAATAGCTCTTTCTGGGAAGGTATCCAGTGTGTTTTTTTTATTTTTGACAATGCGTCATGAAAGAATTGAGGAAGACATCCGTTCAGAAATTAATTTCAGTCTGATAGTGTCTTCCATTTCGTATTAGCTTGCATAAATCATAACATACTTAACTGTTAATTATGTTAACAATGGCCAGTGGAATTACATCCTTATTATTTGCTTGTAGGCGAATGAAACAAATTTACTGCAAGTAGTCGCTGTTTATTTATATCCACAACGCGTTTCAAAGGCTTAAACCTCATTAATTAGGTGGATTTATGTTTTATTAATGCGTATAAATCCATTTGATGATGGACGTTTAAGCCTTTGAAACGAGTTGTGGATATAAAAGAGCAATGGTTAGCAATAGTAAACATATAGTTTTATTCGATATAAACAAGTGATAACGGAAGCAAGGCTATAGAAAAATCAAGACACGTTCACAGCATATTTCGATTTGGGGAAAGTGTTCGACAATGTCAAATGGTGCAAGATGTTCGAAATTCTGAAGAAAAGAGCGGTAAACTGTATGGAGAGATGAGTAACGTAAAGCATGTACAAGAGCCAAGAGGGAACAATCAAAGTGGAAGACCAAGAACGAAGTGCTTGGATGAAAAAGTGTGTAAGACAGAGATGTAGTCTTTCCCCTACAGTTCAATCTACACATCGAAGAAGTAATGATTTAATGGAACAGACAGTCAAATGTGTACAGAATATGGATTCAGAGTAAATCGAAGAAAGGCGAAAGTAATTAGAAGTAGCAGAAATGAGAACAGCGAAAAACTTAACATTAGGATTGATGGTCACGTAGTAGATGAAGTTTAAGAATTCTGCTATCTAGGCAGCAAAATAACCAATGACGGACGCAGCATGGATGACATCAAAAGCCGAGTAGCACTGCAAAAAGGGCATTACTGCCAACAGAAGACTACTAGGCCCTGATTTGAGGAAGAAATTTCTGAGAATGTACTTCTGGAGCATAGCATTGTATGGTAATGAAACATGGACTGTGGGAAAACCAGAACAGAAGAGAATCTAAGCGCTTGAGATATTGTGCTACAGACCAATGTTGAAAATGAGGTAGTCTGGTAAGGTAAGGGATGAGAAATTCTTGCGCAGAATCTGCAAGCAAAGGAATATGTGGAAAGGACTGACAAGAAAAGGGACAGGATGATAGAATACCTGTTAAGACGTCAGGGAATGACCTCCATGGTACTAGAGGGAGCTGCAGAGGGTAAAATCAATAGAGGAAGACAGAGACTGGATACATACAGCAAGTAATTGAGGACATAGATTTCAAGTGCTACTCTGAGATGGAGAGGTTGGCACAGGAGAGGAATTTGGAAAAAAAAAAAAAAAGAGTTACGGAAAGCCTAACCTTAAATGTTCGTACTGCTTTGATACCGATCTTTCGTGTATGACCTATCTAATATCTAATGACACGGGTAACTTGAAAGTTCACTTACGACACGTGTTCCTGTTAAACGTAAAACGGATAACGTTACCAAATGATACATTCGACTTAAATAACTAAATGATTAACGATAGAGTAGCTAGCGCTACTGATCAATTCATTAATGGTGGCTCGTCAGATTTAAGTTCTTTTGAAATACTGTTGATGGCAAAAGATATCAAATTATTATAAATGATGGAAGTTTCAAAGCTGAACAATCGTGTTAGTATTCAGCACCTACCTAATCATACCAATGAAACCTGCAATAGCGCTGGTGTCGGAGATTATAACTCACACCTTTCAGCTTCGGTTATAGAAGAATAAAGAACAAAGTTGAAGCCGGTCCTTTATATTTTTAATAGAATTACACTGAGCTGTTTTGGCGATTGTTGAATCTCTAGAATGTCGTACAGACATGCAGATCAGTTAACTTTTTTAGCCTTACAAGACTCCTAATTTCGCTCCTGCTGCTGTAATACGTGTAATGGAACATAAATGACGTTCTTCATAATGGTAGGAAGTGGGGACGAAGGGAGCCTAAGATGATCATAACTTAATATTGTATTTTACTAGCCCACATTGGTGAACCACACTGGAGCTGTTTTCGTGACATGATTCTACTACCGCAGTATCTTGTGGCGGTTAAGCGGGATTCGTGCCTTATTTGCCTCATGTGGAAGTGTTGACGATGGGAATTGGGAAGGAGATTACAGTTAACATTCATCAATGTCTCAGAAAGATGACAGTTCTATTGGCACCTTTCATATGGTGAACGCGACACTGCTTCGTGTATTAGGAAAGTCTGGATGGAATATTAACTAACACCAAGTAATTCAGCATTACGACTGCAATGCTTAACAAATGGTTCAAATGGCTCTGAGCACTATGGGACTTAACATCTGAGGTCATCAGTCCCCTAGAACTTAGAACTACTTAAACCTAACTAACCTAAGGACATCACGCACATCCATGCCCGAGGCAGAATTTTAACCTGCGACCGTAGCTGTCGCCCGGTTCCAGGCTGAAGCGCCTAGAACCGCTCGGCCACATCGGCCGGCAATGTTTAATACTGGGAGGAGAAATGAGAAGTTTATCGTGAGACTGGTCAAGGACCTCGGGTACTGAGAAAGTAGAAATTAAACGTAGTCTAATGTAGGTAGTTAACATTAATACACTCCTGGAAATTGAAATAAGAACACCGTGAATTCATTGTCCCAGGAAGGGGAAACTTTATTGACACATTCCTGGGGTCAGATACATCACATGATCACACTGACAGAACCACAGGCACATACCCACACAGGCAACAGAGCATGCACAATGTCGGCACTAGTACAGTGTATATCCACCTTTCGCAGCAATGCAGGCTGCTATTCTCCCATGGAGACGATCGTAGAGATGCTGGATGTAGTCCTGTGGAACGGCTTGCCATGCCATTTCCACCTGGCGCCTCAGTTGGACCAGCGTTCGTGCTGGACGTGCAGACCGCGTGAGACGACGCTTCATCCAGTCCCAAACATGCTCAATGGGGGACACATCCGGAGATCTTGCTGGCCAGGGTAGTTGACTTACACCTTCTAGAGCACGTTGGGTGGCACGGGATACATGCGGACGTGCAGTGTCCTGTTGGAACAGCAAGTTCCCTTGCCGGTCTAGGAATGGTAGAACGATGGGTTCGATGACGGTTTGGATGTACCGTGCACTATTCAGTGTCCCCTCGACGATCACCAGTGGTGTACGGCCAGTGTAGGAGATCGCTCCCCACACCATGATGCCGGGTGTTGGCCCTGTGTGCCTCGGTCGTATGCAGTCCTGATTGTGGCGCTCACCTGCACGGCGCCAAACACTCATACGACCATCATTGGCACCAAGGCAGAAGCGACTCTCATCGCTGAAGACGACACGTCTCCATTCGTCCCTCCATTCACGCCTGTCGCGACACCACTGGAGGCGGGCTGCACGATGTTGGGGCGTGAGCGGAAGACGGCCTAACGGTGTGCGGGACCGTAGCCCAGCTTCATGGAGACGGTTGCGAATGGTCCTCGCCGATACCCCAGGAGCAACAGTGTCCCTAATTTGCTGGGAAGTGGCGGTGCGGTCCCCTACGGCACTGCGTAGGATCCTACGGTCTTGGCGTGCATCCGTGCGTCGCTGCGGTCCGGTCCCAGGTCGACGGGCACGTGCACCTTCCGCCGACCACTGGCGACAACATCGATGTACTGTGGAGACCTCACGCCCCACGTGTTGAGCAATTCGGCGGTACGTCCACCCGGCCTCCCGCATGCCCACTATACGACCTCGCTCAAAGTCCGTCAACTGCACATACGGTTCACGTCCACGCTGTCGCGGCATGCTACCAGTGTTAAAGACTGCGATGGAGCTCCGTATGCCACGGCAAACTGGCTGACACTGACGGCGGCGGTGCACAAATGCTGCGCAGCTAGCGCCATTCGACGGCCAACACCGCGGTTCCTGGTGTGTCCGCTGTGCCGTGCGTGTGATCATTGCTTGTACAGCCCTCTCGCAGTGTCCGGAGCAAGTATGGTGGGTCTGACACACCGGTGTCAATGTGTTCTTTTTTCCATTTCCAGGAGTGTATCTTCAAACTATACTGTCTAACGTGTACTCAATCCTTGAAATTCCTGCGGAGAGGTTTTGAATTTCAACCAGAACTCTGATTCTTAGTCTAGTGAAAGGAAAGTCTGCAACAATTTGTCTCTACAGCGATAAATCGCAGTCTCGATGTGTCCAACATTCTGCCGCTGTCGGATTCCAATACTAGGTGGTAGCCATTCCATCCAACACGAGACATAACACACTTTACTGACAAAAAATTAAAATTAAACTGCGTTTTCCGAATGAAAAACGCGTTGCGTAATGTATTTATACATATAGAATGTAGATGGATTGCTACTTTGTGCGGCTGCACTGATATGCTTCTACATCTACATCTATATGATTACAATTCACAATTAAGTGCCTGCCTGAGGGTTCAACGAATCACGTTCAAGCTACCTCTCTCCCGTTCCTCTTTCAAATAGCGCTCGGGAAAAACGAGCACTTAAATGTTCTCGTGCGAGCACTGATTTCTTTTATTTTACTATGATGATCGTGTCTTCCTATGTGTGTAGGAGGCAACAAAATATTTTCACACTCTGAGGAGAAAATTGGTGATTGAAACTTCATGAGAAGGTTCTTTTCATAACTGCAACCCCAATTCGTGCATCAATCTCTCCTCTATTTGCGATATGAGGAAACGAGCTGCCCTGATCGTTGAAAGTGTCCCCTGCCAATCCTACCTTATGCGGATCTAACACTGCACGGAGTACTCCAAAAGAGGGCAGAAAAACCTAGTGTAAGCAGCCTCTTTAGTAGGCCTATTACATTTTCAAAGTGTTCTGCCGGTAAATAGCAGTCTTTTGTTTGTTTTCCCAGCAGCACTGCCTATATGATCGTTCATATTTATGTTATTTGTAACTGTAATCCCTAAGTATTTAGCTGAGTTTATACTCCTTAGATTTATGTGATTTGTTGTCTAACTGATATTTAGCGGTTCATTCCTTTTAGTACTCTTGTGGGCGACTGCACGCTTTTCTCTATTTAGAGTCAATTTCCACATTTTGCCCAATACAGATATCCTATATAAATCATTTGGCAAATCGTTTAGATTATCTGATGATTTTACAAGATGTTAAATGACAGCACCACCTACAAAAAATCTAAGAGGGCTGCTCAGATTGTCTCCTAAATCGTTCACGTAGATCAGGACCGGCAGAGGACCTTTGATAATTACTTGGGAAACGCCAGATATTACTTCTGATTTACTGGATGGCTTTCCGTCGTGCTGTGACCTTTCTGACAGTAAATCACGAATCCAGTCAAACAACTGAGTCGATGCTCCATAGGCATGCCATTTGATTCTAATTTGACGTCCCCTGACGATAGCACTCATTACTTCTAGAGAATAAAGAAGTAGTTGCGTTTCACAAGAACGACATTTTCAGAATCCCTGTTTCCTGTTAGTCAGTAAATACACTCCTGGAAATGGAAAAAAGAACACATTGACACCGGTGTGTCAGACCCACCGGACACTGCGAGAGGGCTGTACAAGCAATGATCACACGCACGGCACAGCGGACACACCAGGAACCGCGGTGTTGGCCGTCGAATGGCGCTACCTGCGCAGCATTTGTGCACCGCCACCGTCAGTGTCAGCCAGTTTGCCGTGGCATACGGAGCTCCATCGCAGTCTTTAACACTGGTAGCATGCCGCGACAGCGTGGACGTGAACCGTATGTGCAGTTGACGGACTTCGAGCGAGGGCGTATAGTGGGCATGCGGGAGGCCGGGTGGACGTACCGCCGAATTGCTCAACACGTGGGGCGTGAGGTCTCCACAGTACATCGATGTTGTCGCCAGTGGTCGGCAGAAGGTGCACGTGCCCGTCGACCTGGGACCGGACCGCAGTGACGCACAGATGCACGCCAAGACCGTAGGATCCTACGCAGTGCCGTAGGGGACCGCACCGCCACTTCCCAGCAAATTAGGGACACTGTTGCTCCTGGGGTATCGGCGAGGACCATTCGCAACCGTCTCCATGAAGCTGGGCTACGGTCCCGCACACCGTTAGGCCGTCTACCGCTCACGCCCCAACATCGTGCAGCCCGCCTCCAGTGGTGTCGCGACAGGCGTGAATGGAGGGACGAATGGAGACATGTCGTCTTCAGCGATGAGAGTCGCTTCTGCCTTGGTGCCAATGATGGTCGTATGCGTGTTTGGCGCCGTGCAGGTGAGCGCCACAATCAGGACTGCATACGACCGAGGCACACAGGGCCAACACCCGGCATCATGGTGTGGGGAGCGATCTCCTAAACTGGCCGTACACCACTGGTGATCGTCGAGGGGACACTGAATAGTGCACGGTACATCCAAACCGTCATCGAACCCATCGTTCTACCATTCCTAGACCGGCAAGGGAACTTGCTGTTCCAACAGGGCAATGCACGTCCGCATGTATCCCGTGCCACCCAACGTGCTCTAGAAGGTGTAAGCCAACTACCCTGGCCAGCAAGATCTCCGGATGTGTCCCCCATCGAGCATGTTTGGGACTGGATGAAGCGTCGTCTCACGCGGTCTGCACGTCCAGCACGAACGCTGGTCCAACTGAGGCGCCAGGTGGAAATGGCATGGCAAGCCGTTCCACAGGACTACATCCAGCATCTCTACGATCGTCTCCATGGGAGAATAGCAGCCTGCACTGCTGCGAAAGGTGGATATACACTGTACTAGTGCCGACATTGTGCATGCTCTGTTGCCTGTGTCTATGTGCCTGTGGTTCTGTCAGTGTGATCATGTGATGTATCTGACCCCAGGAATGTGTCAATAAAGTTTCCCCTTCCTGGGACAATGAATTCACGGTGTTCTTATTTCAATTTCCAGGAGTGTAGTTTCCTTAAAGATAATTCTTAATATTGGAGCACAGTATATTTTCCAAAATCCTCCTGCTAATCGACGTTGGTAATGTGGGTCTGTAAATACTTTTTTGAGTATTGGTATGACACAGAAGTCACAAGGTCGCTGTGCGATTTATCTTTTTATATGCTCAGTTATAATTAACTTTGAGGGAAGAACAAGGCTGGCTAGCGATGGAAGATGGTTAGTAGCGAACAGGGTGAGTGGCCGCCTAGCCGTTCCGATGTGACCACGGGAGGTCCGTCACAAAGACTCTGGTGGAAAGAGGCCGGGCCATGGGTGCAGCTTTTCTCAGAAGCGTCTCTAGTAAGCTCTTGGCAGTCCATTTCGGCTAAAAATGCGGTTTTCTCCATTTAAAGAAGCTGCCGACTAGCCCCTAGGCAATATCCATGTGTGCCGAATTCGTCTTCCCGTACACAGATTGCAGAAAGGAACGATGTGGCGTTCCTAGCCTGCCGTGGGAAAATTCGTACCCTTCCCTCCAAAATCTGGTCATCAAATCATGTGAATCTTCACCTACAATGTGCTTTCGCGAGGACTCGACCAACGACTGACAAGGCATCAGTACCAGTCTTTTGCATACTAAAATGCATTAATTTGTTTAAGTTAGCGTGTAGCGAGCATTGCACTCTCTCGTCTAGCTTTCGATGCTGAAGTTGTAAATGAGGTAAGCAGACAGCACCCAGAACTTCCGAGCCCCACCACTCTTGTCATAACATCTCATCACCGTAAAAGGGTTAAACGCCAGCTGATAATTTAAATATCCAAGCATTTAGAATATCTCGTGCCAGTTTAACGTGATGCCATTCCGTTTTCATGGACTTGTAGTTTCCTTTACCCTGAGAGTGAAAGTTTCTCCAACACTGGGATTTAAACGAGCTCTCTCTACGGGCTGAGTGCCATTAAATATCACAGCAACCGGGGTGGGCAGTATATGAGAAGACAGCTTGTTTGGTATCTCAGGTCTGCCTTTGGCGCGTGAGACCTGCGATAGTAAGGTTCCCTGGATCTCCATCTAAACTGGACATGTGGCTTCTGTCACATTATCACGTTCGAAGAATGAAGTGTCCGTACATTCTTCGTGGCAGAGATAAGACTGTGCGCTGCACAGCGCGTTCTAAATTTGTCTTAAGTGTTGAAAGAATATAGGGGTTTCCAATTTAATTCCTCAGTTTGTAATAGAGCCGGCGGAAATCGTTTCGTCCTAGGTATGTCGCTAGCAGATGAGAACAGTGTCTTCCAGAGAAGCCTGTTGCCCCGTTGTCTTATAGTGGACTTTTAAATGGTTTGAAAAAGTAGTTTTTCAGCTTAGATTGTTGTTCTTCTGTTTTTCGCTCAAGATTTTGGGAATTTTTTGTAGGGGAAATGCAGCCCCAATGCAGTACTTGGCCTCTAATCAGCCTCTACTCGAATAGTGTTCTGAAAAATTTCCCTGTTGTACTGGTAATATAATAATATCATTAACAATGCAGCACAAACACAGAAACTTGAATAGCTAGCGAAAATTGCTTTTCTCCAATGAGTCTGGAAAAAGGATTCTGAAGCGTCCTACTGTGCGCTGGCAAATGTTAAGCAATGAGGGAACTTTCGAAATTTGGTTTTGATGGAAAACGTAGATACTTCGAGTGTGTACACATAGTAGTGTCGAAAGGGTTGCTGGGAAGTGGGGAAGAAGAATGGCATCTGCTAGATGTAAGTGGACATATGAACACAAATTAGATGGATATCCACTTTTAAACATCGTGGAGGGGGAAGGAAAGAAGGCAAGGGCGAAATAAGACACGCATCTTGGACTGTCTCCTTAATGCATGTACATACAAAAACCTGAAGGAAGAAGTGATCGACCACAACAGTAAGTAGAAAGTGGATCCTGATCAGAAGGCATAAAACCCGTGAATAAAGTTCTTCTCAGTCCTAACTATTCCCTTAAAATTGACGAAAATTTACGTAATGAGCCTTGGACACCGACAAATATAAAAAATAAGAAAAACGACTTTTACAGTTGTTAGCACTACATATTCAGTACAGAGCGAATCCGATGATTTGTATATTGTTGTAAAAATGTCAACATTTTGGCGTGATTGGAAATGGTGTACTGATTCTAAACGACTGATGTCTGGCCTCGGAATGCTTTACGTTGCACAAACTATAAAGGTACTCAACAAATTTATGATCTACTGTTTTGAAGGTACACTCAATTTATGGTACCACGTACGCCTCGATACATCGGTCGTATTGGTGGTCGACCAAAAGGAATGTAGTTTTCCCTCCGTTTTCCTTCTTAGGCCTACTTTTCTCGTCAACAGAGTGTTTTTGATTTAGTTGAAAATCCCTGTTTTCTTGCAGTACTTAAGACAAATTCGTCACCGCCGCTAAGATTATACAGTCACTTCATTTCTCAATTAGTTTGCCATAGGTATCAGTTGAGATTAGATTCGCTTATACGGTATTTACTAGGACTGGCGGGTCCCACGTTCTCATCAAAAAACAGACTACGTTACGTCTCCAAGTTTCGACTTACAGTGTGTACTAGGCAAAATGGAAACAGCAGTAAATTCATAGAAGAAAAAGTCTCTGACATGTCCTTCTAATGAAACCAGCGACTTAAGAATGTGTTTTGAGGCACTAGGACGGCACATATAAAAGCCAAGTTATCTTGTATAATTTTTAACCAACATTGACAAATAAATTAAAAAACATCTGTCAGTATCTTTAATTTCATTGGACGAATAGCAAAATTGACTGGAGTCGAAATTTTCTTTCAACGATAGGTGCCTATTTCATAGTTGTAGCTCGACATCCCAGTCTCACATAATGTCAGAAAGTGTTATCATTTTACTCTATCAAGTACTGTTTATCCAATGAGGCGTTCATCAGGAGCGAAAGTCAAAACAGAAATACAATTGAAGCTGATTGCACGTAATAAATTAAAGAAAAAAATTGTTTCATTAAAACCTGTCAATTAGCATCCTGCTGATGAGTCCAATACCAGTTCTTCAAACAATTCGATAATTAATTCTCAGGCGTGACGCTCGCACAAAGCTCTGCGAATCACACGTATTACGTCAGTATTAATTTTGTTAAATCGTTTATTTCACATCTGTGTGTTCAATGTTAATTAAAACAGCTAAGCAGTCACTGACAAGTCTGAATTGACTGTTAATGGAATAACTTTATTTATTAATTAGGGCATGCAGTAAAATAAGTCCGGACTAGCTTGTTGGTACTGGGTTCCAGTGTGTGATAGAAATTACATGTACAATGGTATAGACAACGAAAAGTTACTATTTTTCTATTGAATCGCAATGAAAGTTCAGTATTTCGGGTTAACTGAAGGACTAAGACACCAAATCTGACGAGGAGCTAAACAATTTCGTTGGCTTTCTGAATTTTGGGCGTTTCTCAACATGTGTTTGAGGTACGAATTACACGTGAAGCACAGAATTTAGTAACATTATCAGGACGAAGGTAGTAAGTAAAACAATAAAAGCGAAAAAGCTGTAGCTACGAGAAGCAATCGGATTTTATAGAAATGAAACTATCGTAAAGTAAAAGATTCACTTAACATTTCTATGCGCATTACTATGACAGCCTTACTGCATCTTCAGAATAGGCTCGGTGAAGTCTCAGGGGACCTTCAATAGCAAGTCGAAACGGAGAACAGTGCAAACTGGCCTGTATTGCGCATAAAAATCTGCCAGAGGTGAAGCGGATAGCCACAAAAAAGAACGTAGATTGGCACTACGACACCGACACCGACGACAGCGCTCTCTAGCCGGCGCTGTTCAGATCTACGAGCTCCGCTCCAGATTCAGCCCTTTTGATCAAGAGCAGACGGCCGGGACACTTCACTTCAGCTTCGCTTCATATGGAGACTTTGCTCTACTTACGACGGGTCTAAGGCTTCACACCTTCGTACAAAGTTATGTATGCCTATGTATATATTCATGCACCAGTAAACCACTCTTCCTAACTTGCAGTACCGACGTGTTTTACCTCACCTGCTCCTACTCGCTCCCTTCATTCGGCCAACCTTTCAGTTTTCAGGGGCAGACCCACGCGCCGCCTTCCAGGCGGGATACAAAAATCTCCTGTGACGAATGCAGACTTGTGTGACTCCTTGCATTGTCATGGAGAAGTGCGTTAGCATTTTTGTGGCGACGAACACGCTGAAGTCGTTTCTTCATTTTCCTGAGGGTAGCACAATACACTTCAAGGTTGATCGTTAAACCAAGAGGCAGGACATCAAACGGAAGAAACCCTTCAGAGTCCGAGAAGGCCGTCACCATGATATTACCTGTTGGCGTGCGGCTTTGAACTTTATATCTTCGGAGGTGAGGCAGTGTGGCGCCACTCCATAGACTGCCTTTATGTTTCCGGTTGGAAGTGATGAACACGTGTTTAATCGTCTGTGATGATATTCGACAAAAATGGTTACGATATAAGCGCAAGCACTTCTACAGAGATGGTCATTGGTTGCTCTTTATTGGTCTTCTATTAGGTTCCTAGGAACCCAGCGGGCACACACCTTTCGGTACCCCAATAGGTGGAAGAGTGTGTCACCACTACAGACAGAGACGATCAGTTGCGCAATGAATTGTTCGATTATGATTCGTCGAGCACCTCGAATGAGAGTGTCCGCACGTTCCAAAATTGTGGGAGTCACAGCTGTGTGCCGCCGTCCGCACGCGGGAGATCGGACAGGTTTCCGCGACCCTGTTTCGATGTTGATAGATGCCTCGTCCAATGGCTCGCCGTGCTTTTGTTCACTGCCAGGTCCCCTTAGACATTCTTGAAGCGTCTGTAAGTATCAGCCATACGAGGCTCAAAGGCAAACCTGTGTTTGGAACGCATCTTCATTACAATGCTGCCTTGAAGGCTACTTGTAGTGCTGCCCCCCATAGGAATTTCATGTAACTATAGGGGCTGAAGAGAGAATATTCCACAATGCCCCACAGCAAAATCCATACTTTTTCTGTTGGAACTGGCTGAGAAAAAAAATGTTTACATTACTTACTCAACGCCCTCGTATTTCAGTTTCCAAACCTTTGCATGTGCATATATAGTCATTATAATATTACTTATTTCAACATTTTTGGAAACTAAAATGGATTTTACTTTTTTGACATCTTATTTTTCACTGGCGCTTCTCCTGCGAGTGGTAAATGAAACGGTCGAATAATCAGATATTGCATGCGCTTTAAAGTAAAACAGATTTATGTAGTTTCTAACGAATAGTTTCTCATAATAACCAACAAATTCAAACTTCTCATTTCTTAAACTATATACTTATGAACTTTACCAACATTTCACGAATTATATGCGTTTGACATCATTCAAGTACGGAGACGATCTACAGCAATATGAAATACAGGAGTAATAGCTCCAGCTGCCAATATCGCGAATTATAATTTTATTTTTGATGTCCGGTTCGGCAAATGTAAGCTACCGTCATCAGATCTTACGCAAATACACCTCAATGCATGTAAATCGCACGTACAATATATCGTGCGAGTCGTGATACGTCATTCCAAGAACGTGAAGAAAGTTATACATTGGCTTGTTGCGCTCATCTGTTGTGCGAATATGAGCCTGTCCAGTCGGTGCAATATAAATGATATTTTATGTTAATGCTGTTTTATTATTGACATACCGATGTATCACTTTCTTCGTGTTCCTGGAATAACGGGTGCCGACTTGACACGATATACTGTGCTTATGATGGAAATGTATTGAGTCGTATTTTCATGAGATCCAATGATGCCAACTTAGATTTGCCGAGACTGGTCATCAAAATTAAAATTATAATTAGTGATCTTGGTTGTTGAACGTTTTACTTCCAAATTTAAACTGATGAATTGTTTCTTTCATTACGATACTTTCTGTCCATGATAGGCATTTGGACACTGGTGGTCAAAAGTATATTATGACTATGGTGGGTGTATTATGAGGAAAATGTCGCTCATGCATTAGTATCACAAGCATTACATTGTGTAACAATTTGAAAAGATTTAATAATTGCTGGACTACATAATCACTGACAGATGATTCTTCCGCATTATAAGTGTAGCTTCCCACTACAAGGACTAGACAGTGCCCTGAAATTCTGTGCTATGGAATGACGGTGACTTCGGCCGCAATTTCTGATGATTTTTATTCAAAACCCAAGCAGAGCGGGATTCGACTCTGGGATCGAGGCCATTTTAATTACTAGTTAAAGACGCTGCCCACAAAACCACGGGTAAATGAGGGTACGCAAGGCAATGGAAAGAACTACTTTAAGGCCACATAATGTGTATCCACAAAATATATACCCTGTAATCGAAAAAGTGTACAATTTTGGTAAACATTTTTGGAATACAGTGATCAATAGATTATTATATTTTATCTTAAGTCAACTATCACTTGACTTCGTAGCAGCTGAGGAGAGCTCCGCCTACCATCCTCCAAGGAAGCCATGAGTCTGAAGATGGTGATATAAATGCAACCGAAACCGGTCACCTATGTTATTGAGACATAAGTGTTGTGATCCAGACTGAACTTTAGTTAAAATATACGAAAAAGTGTCACTATGACCTCTTCTTTGGCCAAAGAGTCGGGAATAGTCCCCCATTCGGTTCTCCGCTAGGGGACAGCCAAGCGGGAGGTGACAATGCAGGAAGACTGAATAAGCAACGAATGGATGACGTTCCACGAATCGAGGCGCGGAATGTCAGAACTTGTCAGGGAAGCTAGAAAATTTGAAAAGGGTAATACAGTGGCTCAATCTAGATACAGTGAGGGGTCAGTGAAGTGAAATGGAAAGAAGACAAGGATTTCTGGTACGATAGCAGCAGAAAATGGTATAAAGGGAATGGGATTCGTTATGAATAGAGAGATAGGGCAAAGAGTGTGTTATTGTGAACTGTTCAGTGATAGGGTTGTTCTAATCAGAATCGACAACAAATGAACATCGGCACATGCCGACGTCGCAGGCTCATGATGAAGATATAGAAAAAGCCTATGAGGATATCGAACGATTCATTGAGTAAAGGGAGAAGAAAATGTAGTTGCAATGGTGGAATGGAATGCGAACATACAAGAAAAATCATATGTAAGGGCTATGGATGCCATGGGCTTATTATTAGGAATGAGAGACGAGAAAACTAATTGAGTTGTGCAATAAATTTCATCTGGAAGTAGCGAATACTTTGTTCAAGAATCACAAGAGGGGGAGGTATACTTGCAAGGGAAACACCCGATCCGACCCCTCTCAGAGCTAGTGGTCAGAGGCCCCTGTGGACAGCCGGTCAAAAGCTGATCACAGATCAAGTATGAAAACAGAAAGAAGGGGTATTACACTGTAAAATTAAAAAAATAGAATTACTAATCGGTCCAAGAAAAGCAACATAGAGCAGCTCCCAAAATCGATGGCGCCGTGATAGAGTGGTCATGGTATTGGGCTACAAAACAGGCAAGCCCTGTTCAAAGTTATCTCGCGTTACCTTTTTTTTTTTTTCGCTGTTCGTGGTATTCAAATCTGTGCCTGTCTCGTGCTGTCACGCCCGTTTGCAACAGCGAGGTGTAAAGAAGGTGCCTGTGATGGAAGTTGATTCTCCGCAACCACTCAGTTAGCAGCTGAAAGGAAGTGGCTTTCGAATGGGAACCGCAAACCGTTGATGACAATACAAGTCAACCAAATCCTTCACGCGAAGGTACGTAAGGTGTGTCATGTACGTCATTAGTTTTGGAAATTAGTGGTAAGGTCTTATGGGACCAAACTGCTGAGGTCATCCGTCCCTAAGTTTACACACTACTTAATCTAACTTATTCAACTTACGCTAAGATCAACACGCAAACCCATGCCCGAGGGTGGACTTGAACCTCCGACGGGGGGAGCCGCGCAGACCGTCACAAGACGCCCACAGACCGCAGGGCTATCCCACGCGTCTACGTCATTAGTGACAGTACGAGTGTTGTATGTAGGAATATCTTATCAACGCACCTAATTTGTACCCGTGGTGAGTGAGTGCCTGAGTTAAGTGTTCGTATGAATGTGAATGTGATCACTCCCAAGGAAACGGTGAAAATATAATACTTTGTCAAATAAGCTGCAACAAATGAACGCAACGGTTTCACAAGCACACAGTTTCTCTGCCCTCTGTCCAAACGTTTTTGAAGTTGCGTTCCGTTTCAGAAGTTTTGACTCCAGAATACCTTTGTTGGAACGTAGTTCGCACCCGTGTATTTGTTGTTTTCATTTCTCTAAGACGTCTATGTGGTATCTCGCCTTCTCTCACTATTCATGACATTTATTTGAGACAGGAATGTATGCTCACCACAGTACTCATATTTTAGAATGAATGCATAGAATGACAACGGCGAAGACTACAGAAAAAGAACAAACAGTTCAATGACGGGACGGATAGTTCGTAATGTTGGGGAAAAAATTAAAAAGTGGCACAAGGGAGTTTTGAACCCAGTTCGTCCGTCGAACACCGTGACCACTTAACCACGACTCCATTGCTCTTTTACTTCAGTCGATGTTGTACTTTTTAAACTTGGACCGTTCACCGTTCTTATTTTGCTTTTTTCATAATTCAGCAAGTTTTCTTCCTGTTTCCATATTTGAACTGAGTTCAGTTTTTGACAGGCTGTCCTCTGGGCCATCTTACCACTAAACCTAAGGGAGGGTGCGATCGGGAGCTTCCCTTGTTTGAAAAAGCTGGAAGATACGGAAAAATTATAGATTACATCATGGTCAGGCAGAGATCCCGAAAACAGATACTAAACTGTAAGGCGTACGCAGGAGAAAATACAGACTCAGATCACAATTTAGTAGTGATGAAGAGTAGGCTGAAGTTTAAGAGATTAGTCGGGGAGAACCAGTGCACAAAGAAGTAGGATACGGAAGTACTAAGGAGTGGAGAGACTTACCTGAAATTTTCGGAGGCTGCAGATACTGTGATAATGAATAGCTCCGTAGACACTTCAGCTGCAGGGAAATGGACATCTCTAAAATTGCAGGAGTGGCCGGGCGGTTCTAGGCGCTTCAGTCAGGAACCGCGCGACCGCTACGGTCGCAGGTTCGAATCCTGCTTCGGGCATGGATGTGTGTGATGTCCTTAGTTTAGTTAGGTGTAAGTAGTTCTAAGTTCTAGGGGACTGATGACCTCAGATGTTAAGTCCCATAGTGCTCAGAGCCATTTTTGAACGGAAGTTGAAACGAAAAACATAGGTACAAAGAAGGTAACTGCGATGAAACCATGGGTAACAGAAGAAATACTTTAGTTGATCGATGAAAGAAGGAAATACAAAAATGTTCAAAGAAATACAGGAATACAGAAATACAAGTCACTTAGGAATGATGTAATGAATTAACGCAGGGAAGCTAAGGCGAAATGATTGCAGGAAATATTCGAAGAAATCTAAAAAGAAATTATTGTTGGAAGACTGACTCTCCATACAGAAAAATGCAAACATTAATAGCAAGGGTGGTAACTATAGAGACCAATGGGAATTTCACTGTTAAATGCAGAGAAGGGAGCGGGTAGGTGAAAGAGTACATTGAAGACCACTATGTGGGGAAGATATGTCTGAGGACGTGATAGTAGAAGAAACAGGGGTAGTTAAAGACGTGATAGGTGATCCAGTATTAGAGTTAGAATGTAAAAGATCTTTGGAAGATTTAATATCGAATAAGACAATGGATTGATGGCATTCCATCGGAAGGTCTAAAATCTTTGGGGCAAGTAGCAACGAAATGACTATTAACATTGGCATGTAGAATGTATGAGTTTCGCGACATACCATCTGACTTTCGGGGAACATAATCCACACAATTCCGAGGATTGCAAGAGCCGACAGTGCGAGAATTTCAGCACAATCAGCTTAGCAGCTCCTGCATCGAAGTTGTTGACAAAAATAATATACAGAAGAATAGACAAGGATATTGAGGATGCGTTAGATGACGATCAGTTTGGCTTTAGGAAAGGTTAAGGCACCAGAAAGGCAGTTCTGACGTTGGGGCTGATAACGAAAGCACGATTTAAGAAAAATCAAGACACATTCATAGGATTTAACGACCTGGAAAACGCGTTCGAAAATGTCAAATGGTAAAAGATGTTCGGAATTCTGAGAAAAATGGGCATAAGCTTTAGAAAAAGTTGTATAATAACGTGTGGGAGGCCATGAACCAAGTGCTTTTATAAAAAAGGTTATAAGACTAGGATGTTGTATTTCGCCCGTAATGTTCAGTCTATACGTCAAAGAAGCAATGACAGAAATAAAGGAAAGATTAGAGAATGGAATTAAAATTCAAAGTGAAAGTATTTCAGTTATAACATTCGCTGATGACATTGCTACCCACAGTGAAAATAAAGAAGAATTACAGGAGCTGCTTAATTGACTGAACATTCGAATGACTGAGGGTACATCGAACAAAGACGAAAGTAATTAGAAATAGCAGAAATGAGAATGGCGAGAAACTTAACATCAGGATCACTAAGTAGGTGATATTAAGGAATTCTGCTACCTAAGCATCAAACTAATTCATGACGGACGGAGCAAAGAGGATATAAAAAACAGTGTATCACAGGCAAAAACGGCATTCCTGGCTAAGACAAGTCTGATAGTGTCAAATATAAGTCTTCATTTGATGAAGAAATTTATGAGAATTTACAGCACTGTATGGTAGTGAGACATCGACTGTGGTAGAACCGGAACAGAAAAGAATCGACGCATATGAGATGTGTGCTACAAAAAATGTTGAAAATTTGATAGGCTGAGAACGTAAGGATTTAGGAGATTCTGCGCAGAGTCGGAGAGGAAAGGAATACATGGAGAACACTGACAAGGTGACGTCCTTTGTACACAACATAGGGTAAAAACTGTAGAGGAAGACAGAGTTGGAGGACGTAAGTTGCAAGAGGTAGAGTGAGATGAAAAGTTTGGCACAGGAGAGGAATTCGTGGCGGGCTGCATCAAAAAAATATATAAATAAATAAATAAAAATAAGGAGATAAAAATAAAACTAAAAAATTAAAAAATAACAGTATTACAGTCTTACGAAATAGTGATAGTAACATGATCTTTTAAACATAATTAATTTCGTTACTAAAACACAGTTGCATAATTGAACCCTTTTTGTTTTTACTTCTTAGAAAATTAAATATCCTTCAGGGGGTAATTAAGTCCTTAGGGGGCTCCCATCTTGAGAGTACACCGGTTAGAGGCAGTGGGATCCTGAGGTGAGTTTGAAATAACTTCCAGTGATTGGTGTTACACTCCTGTATCCTACCCTGTCGTCTTCTCTTAGCCATTGCTTGGTTTTTCGACCCCAAGGTATTTGGTTTCGAGCCCTGAGGGAGGCTTTTTTCTTCCCCATCTCAGACCTTCAACACTATTGCCTTGTAGAATTCGGCGTTGAGCCACCAAGGGAAGAAAAACCCGAAGAAAAAATCGGTGTATCCTGCTGCCTTGCAGGATTAATAATGTGGGAACTCCAAAGCAAACGCTGATGGGGGAGTTTCGGCTCCTATGATGTGTGAAAGCAACCAGGTTAAGGAAAGCAAAATCTATGAAAACAAACCCATCGACAGCGAGGCCTGTCATGGACAGTTGTCATCTCCTCCATGTCCGAACAACATCGCTTTGGTTCACTCCGAGACGCCTGGAGACTTGCTTTGTTGAGAACCCTTCTTGGCACAAAGTAACAATGCGGACGCGATCGAACCGCGGTATTGACCGTCTAGGCATGGTCGAACCACAGACAACGCGAGCGGTGTACCTCCTTCCTGGTGGAATGACTGGAACTGATCGGCTGTCGCACCCCCTCCGTCCAATAGGCGCTGTTCATGAATGGCCGATTACATATTTGGGTGGGTTTAGTGACATCTCTGAACAGTCAAAGGGACTGTGTCTGTGATACATTATCCACAGTCGACGTCTATCTTCAGGAGTTCTGGGAACCGGTATGATGCAAAACGTTTTTTGATGTTTGTATAATGCAACCTCTTTATATTTAGACTACTGTGCACCTATGGCAGAAAAATTGGATAGGCGTAATCAACAAGAAGACAAACCGTAAAATGAGCAGAAATCGTTACGCACTTAACCATATAATGAAAGACAATACTTAAATAGTGATTTACAGGTCTTATGATTTAACTTATGTGACTGAAAACTCACGTTCTTTGGCTCGAGGCATTCATTATGGAACTAAAAGACGCAAATTTAGGGTTTAAACACGATTGCAGCTGCCATTTAGAGAGATAATTATCAACCAGCTGCTCTTGATATGACTTTCTGCCACTGGTGTAAAATTGGTTAAGACTGATGGCAGTGCTCTGCCCCTAAATTTTCTGTGACGTTACCTTCCAGTGAGATAAAACTAGACTGCATGTCGTCTGCTCTGCCCTGATCGATTTCAATACTGAGCGTGTTTTACTGTGGCACTGGCAGGCATGTTCTCCAGGTCTTTTAGCCATGACAACAGATAGTATGTTACGGAATACTGGGTCGCCACCACTCGTTAACCACTATAACTGACGAACTAGTCATACAGTTGAAGCAGTATGGAATGATATAGCCTCATCTCTCACCCAAACTCAGTTACATGACCGCTGATGGCTCGTAGTTGCACGTGCGAACGTATCTCCATATGGGTAGTTTGCGGACACGTGTTCGGCATAATTTTCGTGCTTCTGCTATTGTGTACTTCACCCATGTCGGTTTTCGTTACTAATTGTGACAAGCCCTGTACATTAAGGAAAGACTACACACATTCCTCATTTCCTTCAGTGGCGGTGACAAAAGAATCGACGCCCAGTAAGCTCTAGGCTGTAAAAGGCAGGTAGAACGGCGGACCTCCGACAATGGACTCGACACAGCCGCCTGGTGCGGACAGGCAAACAGGCAATCTCACGTTAAACGTCCAGCTTATGAATGCTGTCTTTACGAGGAGGCTAGCAGCTACCATAGGGAGTGAGGGAGAGAGACAGAGGGTCCAGAGTCATTCCGAAAACGAGGCGTGAAATTTATTGGGGTATTACGTCTGCTTCGCCTCCAGCCGGCCAGGTGTGAACGTACACAGTAGGCGTGAAGAGCACCGCCTTCCAGGAACGTGCTGGACCATTCGCTTTGGAAACCACGCGCCAGCGAAGGCCGTAGTAAAACTGCGAGCTCTTTGACACGCCGCCGCCACCCTTTTATGGCCCTTTTGTGTCGCAACGGCTGCAGTAAAGGCGCAGCAGAACGGCCTGCGGAGGCTCAGCTGCGTTTGATTTCTCCCGCCGTCCCACCTGCCCGTCGGGCGGTTTGTAGACGCAGCCCCCCGTATTTTCGCGTCGCGGGTGTCACATTCCTTTGGTCACAGTGTTTCTCAAGTTAACCACTTTCTATTCCTGACTACGTCTCCACGTCGACTTTGCGTACGTTTGACAAGTGCTTAAACAGAGTCGCTTCTTGCACACGAGACACGGTCGTGAAGTTTTAATTGTCCTCTAGTAAAATTAGTTTAAGTAATTAAATATTTGCTTGTTTGCAGGTATATGTGTGTAGTGGTATCAGATATGGTTATTAAAAGGAAAGTCAGCATTGGTCGTAATATTGACGTTTTATTGATGGCAGAATTGATTTTCGATCACATAGTGGTCATCTTCAGTGCTGATATGTACAAATTAAAATCAGACACTGGTATCAAGTTATCAATAACCAAATCTGAGAAGTTGTTCCAGAGTAAGAGCTATTGTTGCACTAAGTGACGGTAAACAATAGGGAACTTTCATAAATTTTCGGAAATCTTGACCACACTATTATTTCTAAAGTTACCTTACGCGTTTCGACATCCATCACTTTAAAAAGATATAAAACACAAGACAAAACTGGCATCAGAAAATATGAAATATGTTACATTTCGCCATTGATTATAGCCGTAGTATAACGAATAGAATATGGCTATTTAGTTTACCAGTGTTATGTCAATGATATAAAATTGTTCATTAGATACGTCGTATCTCGTCTACTTTCTCAGTCACGAGACAAGTGTACACAGATGCCAAAGCCCAAACTCGAAGTTAAATGGACTAAACCGCTAGGCGGCACTGCGTACATGGAACACGTTGCTTACAACCAGTAAGCTATAAAACCCTACTCTACTCATTCGCCTACGTCTATAATTAATGGCGAAATGTAACATATTTCATATCTTCCGATATTTTTGTGCTCTACTTTATAGACTTTCTAATGACGGAATGTCGAAACGTGTAAGGTGATTTGGGAATTGAAAGTGTGTTCAAGACATCAGAAACTTACTCTCTTTTTCCAAGCATTTATCCCGGATTGTGGGGTCCGCAAGTTATTCGTATGTGGTATGTTAATTTTTTAAGGAGGGGGGGATGCCCTTCCTGTCGCCACCCCGTACCCCCCGGGAAGGAATTAGTGTACCACAACTATTTTCGTCGAGTGTAGCACACTCGGCTACCCTGGGTGGTCCCATCAGAAAGTTACTAAGTGCATCCATGCATCCAAATGACCGCTTCGTCTCATAGCATTTCCATGCAAACTGCAGCTGACACTATGCCAGGTCGGGCACTCAGAGGCTCAAAATGGTTCAAATGGCTCTGAGCACTATGAGACTTAACATCTTAGGTCATCAGTCCCCTAGAACTTAGAACTACTTAAACCTAACTAACCTAAGGACATCACACACATCCATGCCCGAGGCAGGATTCGAACCTGCGATCGTAGCGGTCGCACGATGCCATACTGTAGCGCCTAGAACCGCTCGGCCACGGCGGCCGGCAACTACAGAGGCATCTCATTAATTAGCACTACATTTAAAGTGTTCTCCAAGTCCCTCCAAAAAAATAGAACCGCATTTAAATGAGGTAATAAATGAGAAACAAGCGGGATTTATGAAGAATCGCTCAATTACTGACCAGGTATTCATACTGAAAGAAGCAATATCCAAATATTTTGAGTATAATAAACCAATGAATGGCATTACTATTTGCTGATTTTAAGAAAGCCTATGACAGTATATCCAGAAATAAGTTGTGGGAGAAAATGCAGAGATTCGGAATTCGGACGAAAATTATAAATATTGTGATAGTGACACTGAGAGGCTCGAAAGGGGTAGTGCTGCAATTTCTTGTCATGGATGAGTGGCATTCCTTAGCATATCGGCTCTTATCGGAGCACATGCTCTCATATTTCTCTCTCGCATATATTCAGGTGCAGTTGGAACGTCTTTATAAACAATGTCTTTTGCGAATCCCTACAAGAGAAACCCAGAGGCGTCAAGTCTGGCGAAAGAGCCGGCCACGACACATCTCCTCCACGCTCAGTCCAGCGATCTGGGAACTGTCTCTGCAACTCATTTCTAGTCATGAGCGAAAAAGTGCTGGACACCTACCGTGTTGATACCACATTCTGTTCCTTGTTCCTAATGATATTTCTTTCTATAACAGACCTAATGTTTCTTGCAGGAATGTGGTGTACTTCCTACCGTTAAGATATCCTTCGTTGAAATAAGGCCTATAACTCTGTTCACTAGACTCCCACACCATACACACACCGACCACAGTCTTTAGTGAGCGACTTGTCGCAGCCAACATGGATTTTCAGTTGCCCAATAATGCATATTGTGCTAATTATCATTTCCATGGTTCGTGAATGTAGCCTTGTCAGTAAATAAAATCAAATTAATAAATGTGTCATCCGTCTGAATCTGAAATTGAGCCCATAGGCAGAATCCAACTCGACGTATACAATCCGTACCAGCTGAATCTTGGTGGAGACTGCTATAGTAAAGATGATATTTATGGCGATGCAGAACACGAACAACACTAGTCTGACTCATGCCAGATTCCCTTGCGATTTGACGCGACCTAACACAAGGACTTCGACCCACAGTGGCAAGTGTACCAATTTCCGTTTCCTCGTTAGTAACTTTCCATTTCCAGTTATGTTTCCGATGCGTTAAAGATCCAGTTGTTCTCAAATTATCATACACACATTTAAACGTACAACGTGTAGAGTAAGCTGAGGATATCTTTCACCGTGTAAGTTTCTAGCTATCACTGAATTTCGTTGGCATTCTCCGTAAATGAGAAACATGCCGATTTGTTCTGCGAAGGAATACATTATTCACATTCGCTTGATTCGACGATACTAGTCTTACCGTTCCTCTCAGAGTCGTCTTGCGAAACCGTCGAATGCTGTTTACATGGCAATGGCAGTAAGATGGATACGCCGTATTCGGCGAATATTTACTATTTGCACGATATACGAGAGAGAAATGTCAGAGCATGTGCTTCGATAAGTACTGATGTGACACGAAATATCACTCAATCCGTGATAAGAAGATTGCAGTACTACACTGATACCAGTGGTCGTCACTCCGATCACCTTCTGTAAGTGGACGTTCATGCCACCTTTGTGACCTTCGTTGACCTCCAAATACCTTACTGTTACACATCATTGTATTTGCCTCGATAGCCGCTGTAATAAAACAAGTACCAAACTATAGCAACACATAAAAAAAACAAAGATGACCTTCATATCTCTAACGTGACCCCACCTAGCAACAAAAAACCAACGTCATATTATGGCCCCCGTTGTCCCATGCAACATTTGTCCCACAAACTTTTCAGCTACTATCACACTTTCGGAGTTATTCTAGGTGGCAATAATCAGTGACTCACCCTGTATATGGGGTTCCAATATTGCGTCTTCCAAATTGTTTACATTTCCTGTGTCCACGCATTTGCTCCCAATTGCGGAAATAGCAACGCATAGGCGCCGCCTGTTCCTCATACGTGGATGCTACATGCCTCAGCCGGTATTTCAAGACTTTTTAAATTCTCATAAGATGTTATTTATGAACTGTTACTGACGCATGTAATTTACTGGCTGTAAGTTGTCTAAATGGTTCAAATGGCTCTGAGCACTATGGGACTTAACTTCTGAGGTCGTCAGTCCCCTAGGACTCACAACTACTTAAACCTAACTAACCTAAGGACATCACACACATCCATGCCTGAGACTGGATTCGAACCTGCGATCGTAGCGGTCACGCGGCTCCAGACTGAAGCGCCTAGAACCGCACGGCCACACCGGCCGGTGATCAAGTCTTCAGAAGAGTTATTAAAGTGCATCTAAACGGCTGCTTCGTCTCATACAATTTCCATGCAAAAGTGCAGCTGAACAATAGTGACGAGCAGTTGTGGAATGGAATTTCGTTCTTATATCGTTGTTGGAGGTCAGAGAGATAGAAGCGACACAACGAAATCCTGTAATGATAGATGGTCTACTTCTTTCGAAGTACATCAAAGAACACCGTGGGGCTGTCGAGCTCAGCGTTCCATTTGAAGCACTGACCAACATGTCATTGGCGGTGTGCCCGGAATTCAGTTTTCGTATGCACAGTCTGTATTGACATTCATACCGTCTTTCGTAGATTTCGTCCGTAAATCTTTTTTTTTTAAGGTTATAATCATTACGTCAGTCGGTACTGCTCTCATCCTCATAAGGACAAGGAATGATATTAGAAACGGTCTGATAAGTTCACGAAGCAGGGTTAAGGTTGACACACGACGAGATCAACGCGCCAGTTGGTCTGATTGTAATATTTCTGTACGGAAAGGATATCGTGTACTCTCGCGGAGGGAATAAAACGCTATGGGATAACGAAGCTATGAAAAATCCTGCAAATTAAATGACATCAGTGGCGTATATTACGAAGGGATCGCGAAACCCAGAACATCAGAAGCGAATTACATCTGAATGCGAAGTCCTCTCATACGAACGCAGCCGGGCGAGGAGTCACGGTGGTTATTACCATGAACTCGTTTCCAGGAGGAGCACGGGTAAATGCTTGTCTAAGCATTCTATTTTAGGTTCCCTGTGGTTTTCCTAAATCAGTTAAGGAGCGTTATAGTAGGGTTCCTTTGTAGAGGCTACGTTATAATTCAGTGTCGCACACTCCCGTTGTGGTGACTAACCTTTCCAGGTAAAAGGAGATGGCTTAGTCGCTGAACATCAGCTTGGAGGCGAAATGCTCATACTCAGGTGCTTCCTGCATTCTGAAACAGAACTGATGACGCCGGCAGCAATGTTTCGTTCTTAATTGTTGCACAGAATGCCGACGGTACGGTTTGAAATGTGACCGCCGACGCAGCACCTTTCACACAGTTTGGTGCGGTATTCCAGTTTCGTGATTTGCGCGGTCCGTTGATACGTTATGTGATCCAAAGTATCCGGACACCGTCAAAAAATACTTTTCCGTATTAGGTACACTGTGCTGCCACTTACTGACTTCACATTAGCGACATCAGTTTTCATTAGACATTGTGAGAGAGCTCCGCGGAACTCACGGAATTCGAACGAGGTCGGGTGATTGGGTGTTACTTGTGTCATACGTCTGTACGCGAGATTTCCACACTCCTAAACATCCCTAGGTCCACTGTTTCCGATGTGATAGTGAAGTGGAAACGTGAAGGGGTACGTACAGTACAAAAGCGTACAGGCCGATCTCGTCTGCTGATGGCAGAGACCGCCGACAGCTGAAGATGGTCGTAATGTGTAATAGCCGGACATGTATTCTGATCATCACACAGGAATTCCAAAATGCATTAGGATCCACTGCAAGTAGTATGACAGCAGGAGGTGAGAAAATTTCGATTTCATGGTCGAGCGGCCACACATCGCGCCGGTAAATGCCAAACGACGCGTCGCTTGGTGTAAGGAGCGTAAACATTGGACGAGCGTTGTGTGGAGTGGCGAATCACGGTACACAGTGTGGCGACCCGATGCAAGGATGTGAGTATGGCAAATGCCCAATGAACTTCATCTGCCAGCGTGTCTAGTGCCAACAGTAAAATTTGGAAGCGGTAGTGTTTTGGTGTAGTCGAGTTTTTCATGGAATGAGTTGCACTCCTTGCTGTTTAGCGTGGTACTATCACAGCACAGGCCTACATTGATGTTTTAAGCGCCTTCTTGCTTCTCACTGTTGAATAGCAATTCAGGTGTGGCGATTGCATCTTTTAACACGATCGAGCACCTGTTCATAATGCACGGCCTGAGGAGGACTGGTTACACTGCAATAACATCACTGTAATGGACTGGCCTGTACAGAGTCCTGAAGTGAATGCTATGGAACACCTCTGGGATGTGGACCGACATCGATACCTCTCCTCATTGAAGCACTCCTGAACAATTGGCTGCCATTCCCCAAGGAAACTTCCAGCACTTGATTGAACGTATGCCTCCAAGAGGTCACCATGTTGAATTCCAGCATTACCGATTGAGGCGCCACGAACTTGTATGTCATTTTCAGCTAAGTGTCCGGATACTTTTGATCACATAGTGTATTTTTCGGACTGCGTACGGAACTCTGTCACCCATGTCGCGGTAGCATCGGGCACACTTGGTCAACCGACACTTTTTTCTTTTTACAGAGACAATCACTGTCCCTAAATTGTCGATTCCAAAGCACAATACTCTGTTTACTTGGCTGTTCCTTTCCATAATTTCTTCTGGACGCAAGCTGCGCTCTTGCAACAGATAAACATCTCGCATACTCCAACACACAAAAACTGTTTTTCCTTGCTTTGTCGTCATTCTGTCAAGGTGCGAAGGAGCAGGTATAATTTTCATACTTAATGTCACTGTCTTTCGTCGTACTGTTCACTGCAAAAATTCCACCTACCTCAGTACGGTGGCAGATCATCAGCCCGTTTCTCTGCTTACGTATATACTGCCCTGAGAACGTAAAAGCTGCACTGAAGGAAAAGCCGTCAGTACTTACGCTGCAAACTCCGCATAAACTCTGGTAGCAAGCTATCCTCCAAAATTCTTATAATACTTTTCGGGCGGAAAGTGGTTTCTTCGTTCTCTCAGTAAAATGCCAAAATTCTGGAAAGAGTTTTTTTTCCATTCCAGTTTTTAAAAAATACATCCCATCAGCCCACATGTAATTAGTGAACAACATCACTGTCCTTATTTCACAGTCCATGCAACCCAGTACACAGGCAAGGCAGCCAGAAATGTACTTAAGTCCAACCCGAAGAATAACACGTTTTCTCAGTCAATACTCCGGTACTATAAATGAGTTTCACATTTGGTCCTTTTCAATGGATTTCTATTAAGAAATTGCTCCCCAAATATTGCATGTGTGGATACGAAACATGCCACGCGGAATTTTACAAAGGCAGAAAGTTCCGCGCGTTTATCATTCCAACAAAACAATTCTAGAACTTCCAAAATTCACAGAAATGTCCGTAAATGCAACTGCTTCTACGGCAACACAATCTGGACGTGAAATCGCAATAACTTCTTCATTTTACACATTATGCAGACTAACACGTTCAATATGACCTGCCCGTTCAATAGCTACCCAGTGACCCCTCCATGCTACTCCTTCCACAGCCTATAACAACCTGTCAGTGCGCGGGAACTGCTAAACTCTGACTGGTTGATCAAAATGACCAGCCAATCAGAACAAACATTCGAGATCATTCTTGCTCCAAAACTGTCCTATGCCAATCATTATTCCCAGTGGCAATTACGTCATTTCAATATGCAAATATTAATATAATATTATCAAAACCAAACAAAAGGAAAACTAATCTGCGAATATATTTAGAAAAGTATTACGCTGAAAACGGCTATTCTGGCTTCCTTCTTACAAAAGCAAGTACTCTTAGACATACGTCATCAGCAATGAGGGGAAAACACAATATTCCCACTACATAGTTACGTAATGCGGTACAATATACAATATTGAATTTCTACGTATGTCCCACTTACACACTCTCACTCATTCTCATTTATTCCACAACAACAAAACAAATAGATATTAATTAAATAATAATATCTTCTGAATTTTATATTACAAAAATGAAAAGTAGTTAACGTTTTTAATATGAAAATCCAAATAAATTGACCTGATATTTTGTGAACTCCAGTACTGACTTCAAATGATACTAAAAGACAAACTGTCATTATTCATAACTGAGTTTTTTAGCCTAAGAGTTGGTTTGGGGTGCTTTGGGTAATTTCCTATAACTCCGAAACTATGCCAGATAGAAGGCTGAAATTTTTATACCATATTCTCTAGAATAACAATAGGCGGTTTATCGATTCTGAACAATATTAATTAATATTTAATATAGTTTATTTAGATTCTTAGGGGTTTGAATATTCAGTCGTTCGAAGTGACACAGATACCGCTTCCCATGGCCAGCATGGCGACAGGTGCGAATGAGTCGTTGCTAAGACACAACTGGTTGTCTCCATCACAGCCAACGGCTCCAATGCTATGGCCTGTTCTGCAAAGTATTTTACTGCAACAAGGTTATTGCATATTGGCTCGCGATGTTACAAAGGCGGTGGAGTCTAATGCCAACTATTGGACACAGTGCTAACTCGGTGAATTTATGTGTCTATTCATACACTGACGGAAAGAAATCGCCCAAAAATAATTAACGTAGAATAATAAAATTTAGGGAATACATTGATCTATATAACAGATTTAAGTGATGGTTAATGCAACAGCGAGATAAGCCATTGAAAATGTGAAATACTGGTACATTAATAACCAGTGAAATATCCAGAATGGTGAATGCAAGAATGCAAACGTGCATGTATAGTGTTGTACAGGCGCCGGGTGTCCGTTTCCAGTTTTGTCGCACTTGGTGGGTCAGTACAGGGGCGGTTAATGCTGGTTGTGGATGACGCTGGAGTTGTGGTCTGATGGTGTCTCATATGTGTTCGACTACAGACAGATTGGTGATCGAGCAGGCCAAGGCAACATGTCGACACTCTGTAGAGCACGTTGGGTTACAACAGCGCTATGTGGGCAAGCTTTGTCCTACCGGTTCAAATGGCTCTGAGCACTATGGGACTTAACATCTGAGGTCATCAGTCCCCTAGAACTTAGAACTGCTTAAACCTAACCAACCTAAAGAGATCACACACATCCATGCCCTAGGCAGGATTCGAACCTGCAACCGTAGCAGCAGCGCGGTTCCAGACTGTAGCGCTTAGAACCGCTCGGCCACCACGGCCGGCTGTCCTACCGGAAAGCACCTCTTGGACTGCTGTTCATAGAAGGCAGCACAAGAAGTCGAATCACCAGACTGACGTACAGATCTGCAGTCAAGGCGCTTTAGACCATCACAGAAGTGCTCCTACTGTCTTACGAAATCGCATCCCAGGTCATAACCCATGTGCAGGTCCAGTATGTCTAGCACGCAGACAGGTTGGCAGTAGGCCCTCAACTGTCTTCCTAAACAACACACGGCCATCACTGTCATCGACGCAGACACAGTTTTCGTTAGAAAACAGACCAGAACTGCATCCTGGCCTCCAATGAGCTCTCGCCTGACACTACTGAGGTTGCAAATGGCGGTGGTTTTGGGTCGGCGGAATGCACGCTGCAGGGAGTCTGGCTTGGAGCTGTCCTTGATGTCACCGATTTGTAATAGTTCGTTCGTTCACTGTGGTGCCAACTGCTGCTCGAATTGCTGCTGCCAAAGCAGCACAGTGTGCAAGAGCCATATGCCGAACCCGATGGTCTTCCCTCTAGGCAGGTAGGTTGCTCGACTTGCTGTGGGGGATGACGCTGGAGGGCACCAAACAGCTAGGTCGTCGACCCAATCGGATTGGGGAAGGTGGGGGAAGTAAGTCGGCCGTGGCCTTTCACAGGAACGATCCTAGCATTTATCTGGAACGATTTAGGGAAAACTAAATCAGGACGGCCGGACGTCATCCTTCCGAGTGCGATTCCAGTGTGCCAAACACTGCTCCACCGCGTTCGATTTTCCTCTCGGAAATGCCACGTTGCCGTCCTGAGGTCGCTCATCTTGGGACCGCATACTCTCGTGACCAGTGATTCCAGCAATCAAGCAATCATGTACACTGGCTACAGCTCTGCCTTCTTCAATATCATAGAAGGAACATCCAACTTGTCGTAGCCTTGTCACAGCGTGTCTTTCACAATCGGTGAGGTATTGATAATGGTCTCTTCGTCGTCTTCAAGGCATTCTTCACTAATATCAACTGACGACGTCCAATCCCAATGGTAGGTAACCTCACGACCGTTATAGCGTGTATCAAAAGCAAATCTGATTTGCATGCTCATAGTGAGCGCCACTCGTATCCTATAAGTACGAAATTTAAATAGACATCACTTTCAGCTGTACGTACCAACTTTCGTTTATGTCGCACAGCACCTTCTAGGTGTCGCGATTTTTTTCCGTCATTGTGTGTCAGTAATATTTGCACTTGTAATACTTTGGAAAATATACACTACTGGCCATTAAAATTGCTACACCACGAAGATGGCGTGCTACAGACGCGAAATTTAACCGACAGGAAGAAGATGCTGTGATATACAAATGATCAGCTTTTCAGAGCATTCACACAAGGTTCGCGCCGGTGGCGACACCTACAACGTGCTGACATGAGGAAAGTTATCAACCGATTTCTCATACACAAACAGCAGTTGACCGGCGTTGCCTAGTGAAAGGTTGTTGTGATGCCGCGTATAAGGAGGAGAAATGCGTACCATCACGTTTCCGACTTTAATAAAGGTCGGATTGTTGCCTATCGTGATTGGGGTTTATCGTATCGCGACACTGCTGCTCGCGTTGGTCGAGAACCAGTGACTGTTAGCAGAATATGGAATCGGTGGGTTCAGGAGGGTAATACGGAACGCCGTACTGGATCCCAACAGCCTCGTATCACTAGCAGTTGAGATGGCAGGCATCTTAACCGCATGGCTGTGACGGATCGTGCTCGATCCCTGAGTCAACAGATGGGGACGTTTGCAAGACAACAACCATCTGCACGAACAGTTCGACGACGTTTGCAGCAACATGGACTATCAGCTCGGAGAACATGTCGGCAGTTACCCTTGACGCTGCATCACAGACAGGACCGCCTGCGATGATGTACTCAACGACGAACCTGGGTGCACTAATGGCCAAACGTAATTTTTCCGGATGAATCCAGGTTCTGTTTACAGCATCGTGATGGTCGAATCCGTGTTTGACGACAACGCGGTGAACGCACATTGGAAGCTTGTATTTGTCATCGCCATACTGGCGTATCACCCGGCGTGATGGTATGGGGTGCCATTGGTTACACGTCTCGGTCACCTCTTGTTCGCATTGACTGCACTTTGAACAGTGGACGTTGCATTTCAGATGTGTTACGACCCGTGGCTCTACCCTTCATTCGATCCCAGCGAAACCCTACATTTCAGCAGGATAATGCACGACCGCATGTTACAGGTCCTGTACGGGACTTTCTGGATACATAAAATGTTCGACTGCTGTCCTGGCCAGCACATACTCCAGATCTCTCACTAACTGAAAACGTCTGGTCAATGGTGTCCGAGCAACTGGCTCGTCACAATACGCCAGTCACTACTCTTGATGAACTGTGGTATCGTGTTGAAGCTGCATGGGCAGGTGTACCTGTACACGCCATCCAAGCTCTGTTTGACTCAATGCCCAGGCGTATCAAGGCCGCTATTACGGCCAGTGGTGGTTGTTCTGGGTACGGATATATCTGGATATATGCTCCCAAACAGCGTGAAAATGTAATCACATGTCGGTTCTGGTATACTATATTTGTCAAATGAATAGCCGTTTATCATCGCATTTCTTCCTGATGTAGCAGTTTTAATGGTCAGTAGTTTAGAGAATAGCCGTTTATCATCTGCATTTCTTCTTGATGTAGCAGTTTTAACGGCCAGTAGTGTAAAACTTTGAAAACGACTAAATCATTTATAGTAGGCGTGCACTGAAAGTAAGCGTGACAGAAGATCAAAGTGCAGTGAGTATGTAGCAGAGCTACCCATCAGTTTGGCAGGGTTCGGCCAACGTGATCACAGTGTAACACGATGTACTTAGTGTTTTTTACAAACACATAGACCGCACGTGACAGCGGAACTCTACCGGGCAGTTGTTGATAATCTGAAACTTGTCCTCCCTCCCAGCTCCTACTCCTCCCTCCCCTCCGCCTCCCCGTCACCAATTCGTCCGAAGATCAATCCACGGAACGGTTCTGTCCTGCTTTTATTAGCCTCGAAACGCGCGCGCATTATGTTTTGGACCTCAAATTGAATCTCACGCTAGTTTTTCCCAACACCTCTTGTCAAAAGATCCTTTCAGAAAGTTCTCCTCACTGTTTGTCAGAAGCGCATTGGCACCGTCCGTAACTACCTGCTGACACAAAAAGCTGTGTCGAAGATTTTCCCGCCCACCTGCCCCATACAAAAGCGACCCGGCGCCATTGTTCGCACGGCTACCCGTCCGGGTCTCACCCACACAACAAACACGCCGGATCGCCACAGGAGCAGATGCCGGAGGCTACAAATAGGACCAGTCCGCTTCCCAACAAGAGGCGCCTGGAGGGAACGCCTATGTGGCTACTTAGGATTTCCTACAAGAACAGTTTCATGTCAGCGCACACTCCGCTGCAGAGCTAAGATCTCATTCTGGAAGAACAGTGTAGTTCGAAATATCAGAAGAAATGTCCTGGTCTGAAAACGAGACGTAGTAACATCACTGTCTAAGGTCAGCAATCACGACACTCACAGCTGTGAAAATTATTACCGTGTGACAGGTGGACCGACAGTAGCGCTCCACGCGGCCGTCTGTTAATTGTTTATGAGCCGTAACATAAATACTTTGTAAAATATTTTTCTATGTAATTTACAATTTAGTATTAAATATTAGTAAACTACGAAGAGAAACTGTAGAGCCGCCACAAATCGCATGTAACTTTTTCTTTGTTTTGATGTTTCACTCGACCGACCCGAGTATCTTCAAAACTGTGGAAATACATTGTGTTAATCCATCATACTATAATATAAATTCACAGATTCAACTTACAGCGTGATGACTTACATTACGCAGCCGAGAGCCACACGTTACACATATCGGGCTGTGTGTAACGCCGCCTTAATATATAAAATGTAGGTAGTTGGTTGACTGTGAAATAAATGAAAACACAGCCGAAACTCATGAATGAAATAATGAAATGACATCAGCTGCAACCTTTTAAACTTATTTTCATTTCTTTTCATGTTGTCCCATATTTCTTTTCATCACCTTGTGATATGATCCAGCTACAAAAGAAAATGATCTTTTTTCGATACTTGGAGGCAATATATTTTAGCGTATGCTTACTTTTATTCATTTGCCTCTTATAACATTTCTATGGTTCTCTAATCTTGTTATCATAGGCACTTATAAGATTTCTGGGTTATTTCTTCGAATAAAGGACCAAACAATACGCAAGCAGACTGTATTTCCTCACGTGAGCGAAAATCCAGACATGAAATTGCATCAGCTACCACGCCTTATATCATTAAAACGTAACACGTATTTTCTTGTAGTTGAGGCGGAATTAGAACGTCCTCAGTCATTTCTGCTGTGTTTATTGACTTCCGAAAAGTGTTGGATACTGTTCAGATCAGTCGACTAGTAACAAAATACATGCATATGAAATATCGGAAGGAGTATGCTATCATTTTGATACCCACTACGTCGTTATTACTGAGGAGATGTCGTAAGAATCGCAACAGCCTTCCAGTGTTCCGCAAGCTAGATCGTTAATTTCCTTAATGTCCAAATTACACATCAACAACCAAAAACTAGTGATTTCGTCTCTCACGGGTAGTTTGCAAACGGCTTACCGTATTCGGGGAAATGATTTCGTTAAATAATTGTTGCAGTGGTCGAGAATTCTCCCATGCGGAAACTTACAGCTCTATTTAAAAACGAATTGCAATATCAATTTAGGCCTGTTGAAGCAAGATGCCAGACTGAGATTTATTGGAAGAGTGGTGAGTCAATTATTCATAAAAGAGGTGGCGTACAAGTTCTTTGTGCGACAAATCATCTGTCTAGGACCCTTACCAAGTTGAATTAACAGAAGAAATATGGAAGATTTAAGGACAAGCTGCAATCTTCATCATGGGTTTTGCAAAATTGGTTAACTATCTAAAATCATAGATGCTAAGGGAAATGCGCTAAACCTGTAAAGAATCTTAGTCTCAAAATGTCAACTCAGTACCAGTAAGGGTCACAGTGTTTCCAACTTGTAACCATTATTATCATTATCGATCATTTGGTCCGTTCTGTCCGTCCATAATTGATCTCGCCACCTTCTCTTTGGTTTTTCTAAAGATTTACTTTATTTTTATATTAATGTTACACATTACTGTTTGGAAAAAGTGAAACACCAAGACTGACCGATGTGATCACAACGAAATTTATGCCACTGACACTACACAAATGAGAGCGTTACAGATCTGTACAAGCACTGTGACTGTAGAAATTTACCGAGGGAGGTGGTGCATTGTTTAGCACATTGGACTCGCATTCGGGAGGACGACGGTTCAATCCCGCGTCCAGCCATCCTGATTTAGGGTTTCCGTGATTTCCCTAAATCGCTAGGTAAAATGCTGGGATGGTTCCTTTGAAAGGGTGCCGCCGACTTCCTTTCCCGTCCTTCACTAATCCGATGAGACCGATGACCTCGCTGTTTGGTCTCTTCCCCCAAACAACCGAACCCAACTGTGGAGTTACAGTACACAGCAGCGCTTCCACGTACGGTAATCAGAGCCGCTAGACGTCGTGGCATTAAATCAGAGACCCTGAATATAGTGCTAGGGAATACTCTGCCATGCGGTGTGTAGGCGCGTCCACAAAGCATCGACTATGGCTGCAGGAGGACCTGAACGAAGCAGTTGCCGACTGACCGTTTCCTACATATGTCCGAAGGGTGAAATGTCAGTGAACGGGCAGGCCAGGGAAGCGGTAGTACCCATCATTCATCATCGAACAAGGCTTACACGTTCCTCGCCACATGCGGTCGAGTATTGTCCTGCTGAAGAATAGCATGTGGAACGCCGTGCAGGAGGAACATTGCCTTGGGCTGTAAAACCATCATGATGTAACGGTAGCTGTTCAGATTGCCCTCACGACGTTGGAGGCAAGAAGACGTTTTATAGGCAGTGGCACACCAAACCATCACACTTGGCGTTTGTTCGCAGAGCCAGTCCATTTTTGCTCACTACGGCGACGCCGAACGAGTAAGCAGCCATCACTGTAGGACAAGTTGAAGCAGTATTCATCCGAAAACACTACGTTTTGCCACCCAGCACGCGACTGGCGGTGTTCACGGGCCCATTGCAGTCGGCGGCATTGGTTCTGATTAATGGAATCCGACGCAATGACGTGCGTTCCACCAGTTCAGCCCGTAGAAGACGCCTTCGTATCAACCAGGCAGGCAGGTCCACACCTACTGTAGTGGTCTGAACGTCGCTTAAACACTGTGACCGCAGCTATTCTGTCCATTATGATCAAGCAGTGGACAAGATAGCGGTCATCTTGTGCTGTGGTCACGTTGTATTGACCAGCACCATGTCAACGGTGTGACCGACCCTCTTCTCTGCACTGGTTCCACACACGCCTCACTGTTGAAGCAGCATGCCCTGTACAAGTCGCGATGACATCCAACGGCAGAACCACCTCCCGGAGAGCAATCATTCGGCTCCTTTCGAAATCACTTACCGAGTGAAAAGTTCAGTGGCACCCGTTTACACGTTCCAGTTCGTATAATGGCTTCACACCATCTGAGCTTTGCATAAGACTGACCTGTCTGGTCACACAAAAGGGGACGCTGTTGGCCCTACGTTCACGTCTCTGCCTTTTAAATCACAGGCTGTGGTTCCACTGTTCTTCTCGTTCTCTTATAGTGGCCTGTGGCAGACCATTGTTTCTGAGTGTTTCACTTTTTAAAAACAGTAGCATAGTTATTAATGTGTTTATCATTCGATCTATATATCTCTGAACTTTTTCATTTCACGGCTAGAATTATCCATTCATCTTTCTTCCTCAAAACCGAGCTTCCTCTCCTATGCCTATTATGCCCTTAACAGAAGTAACATACTTTTGTGAATATTTGCTTCCGAAGTCCATCACAGAATTCCTCAGAAATAATTAAAAAATTTTCGGTGAATTTTCTATTGCTATGAGTTACGGTTGACGTCGCAGTCTGATTATTTGAAATAGCTTGTCTGTGATTTGATTATCTATTTCGTTTTGATCCATTACCGGTTTAGGATGTAAAAAAATATTGTCTTAGTGAACGGAGTACTCATTCAATGTGAAAAATGCTTTCTCTAAATTATTTTTGCTTTGGTCAGTAATCACATTGGTAAGATACAGTTGCCCTAAATTGAAATGTGGTAACATCGTAATGATTTACTGAATGTAGTCTTAATCGAAGGTGGCATGCCCTTGGCATCCTATGAACTCTGAATTAATACGCTCAAGCAGCTGTAGAGGGACCCACCTTCAGCCTACCACTGACTTCGAACCGATATCCTGCTTGACTTTTTCACGTTAGCATATCATTATCTAGGTGAAAGAAGCGATAATGACAACATATGATCCTACGCTCAACTAAAACTCGGACTTATTTATTTGCGTTCTTAAGCTTACCTAACTAGTACCGTACTCACAAGATCTCTTGAGCATGTAACAGTGGAAAATTGAACTATTAATTATTAATTCTACTGGGTTTTTATATATGCTGCGATATTTGTGTTTGTTATTGTATTACGTTATTGGAATACAGACTCCGAGCACCTCTTAGCAAATGATAGGGAATTACTCTGATTGCTAGTAAGCCTCAGGATCGGTCTTTTCTTCCGCCTAACAAATCGCATAATGAGTACTAAGAAAAAATTAGAGAAACGATGACGTACAAGGACGGTTGCCGATAATACTTCTTCCCATAAACTGTCTTCTTATGCAACACGGAAGAGAAGACAGTGATTCAGGTTCACGAACTACCCTCGACCACATGTCGAATGGTGGTTTCCGAAATGCAGTCGTAGATGCAGATAAATTTTTTTTTTTGGGGGGTTGGGGGGGGGGGGGCGTGCACCTGACCGGTATGGTGTGACCCATCTCGACTTCCTCTTTTGTGATAAACTCTTCATGTCAGTGTAGCTCTTACATCTATCGTTCTCAATTGTTTGTTGTATACCTTCCAATCTCTGTCTGCCTCTATTGTATTGATCCTCTTCAGGTTTCTATGGTATCATGCAAGTTAGTTACGTATGTCTCAGGTCTTGTCATCTTGTCCGTTCTTCTTGTCAGCTCTTTTCCTTTCCTAGCAGATCCTGAGGAGAATCTTTTTATTTCTCGTCTTATAGGTCAATACAATATTCCATATCCTTTTTTTCCAATTGCCACAATGCTTTAAATGCGGGCATTTAAGGATAGGCTTGACAATGACTGTTATTGACTTTAAATGAAATACTGGTGACTGGTAACAGCAAACTTGTTGTTTAATTTAAAGCCACAATGCTTGCTGCGCACCCAACGCTTTTTCTAAAAAAATTCTTCCACCGATTAAAGCTGGCGTTTCATACTTCTTTTCGTCAGATATGCCGTGTTTACCTGTGAGTTTGCTCTTTCTCTTGCTTCGTCAGTCACTTATTATTGTGATTCACAGATTGCAAAGTAACTTCATAACCTCTACTTCGTGGCCTCCAACTTCGATCTTAAGTTTATCAAAAACCTCATTTCTGCTACTGTTTATCACTTTCTGGGACATATAGACGTGTCAATGTTAAGTGGTGTCTTGCACTACACGTGTTCTCTCGTACTGCAACGCAGATAGAGTCGTAGAACTCCGGAACGCCACAAAGGCACGACGGCTCGCCACGTGTCGGTGCTGAACACTCTTCTAGGTGCCGTCCGGGTAGGATAATGGCCGGCAGCTACTGTGTGACAGTTGTCTCAATAAGAGGTCCGGCCGCAGGTAGCACCGCCTCCTACCTGGAGACATCGCCAGTCCATTACCAGCTGCGGAACCACTTAGGTCCCGGCCGTACTCAGCTGATAAGCGCTCCGGAGGGCCATCACTCCGCTGACGCGACTAATAGGTGCACTCTACTCGTAATTAGTGTCCCGTATGTGGGGTGGGGGGAAGGAGTGGCGGAGGGAGGTGGAGAGGTCAGCTACTGGACAAGCGACGCTCCTCGGAGCGAACCAGGCTATCTCTAGTCGGACGACGTTTGCCCCGTATTGCCCCCCGTGTCACACCAGGGCAAAAGAAAGACTCGAAGGGGGCGGTTGTCGGAGAAGCAGACACGCCGTCGATGGCGGCCACTCCTAATCCGGCGTGATGGGCGGAAAAGCGGCCCACGTCCAGTAATCTCTCCGGCGTTTCTTAATTAGAAGAACGCGGCTTGCCGCAAGCAAAAGCATGATTCTTCCAATTGCGTATGCGGAGCACGTAGAACGATAGCGACCCCTAATGTCCTATCGCAGTTTGTCCGATGTGCAGCGTAAAGGGGAATAGGATCTAGAGACGAAGAAACACTTTCAAAAGGAACCTGCCTGCTTCCTTAATTAATTTAACCACTTTTCGATAAAATTGTTCTGAATGTGTGAAAGCGTCGTATGTGACGTTTCGACTGTTATTGTAGCCAGCATTCATCAGTCGACATCGTGATGAAGGCTGATAACAGTAGCAGCCGAAACGTCGGCAGTTTAACCATGTACGACTCGATAACACATGCATAAGGTTTTATTTAAAAACGAGTGGAACGGATCGGAGTCCGCATCTCGTGGTCGTGCGGTAGCGTTCTCGCTTCCCACGCCCGGGTTCCCGGGTTCGATTCCCGGCGGGGTCAGGGATTTTCTCTGCCTCGTGATGGCTGGGTGTTGTGTGGTGTCCTTAGGTTAGTTAGGTTTAAGTAGTTCTAAGTTCTAGGGGACTGATGACCATAGATGTTAAGTCTCTTAGTGCTCAGAGCCATTTGAACCATTTGAACGGATCGGAAATGGCGCCAGGCTTTCTATGAAAAGTAGTTCTTCGTCTCTGAATCACTACTAACTCTGATAAACTCGCTTGCAATAGCAGCCGATAAATCGATATATCTATTACATATCACGCGGTCATCATACGACGTGTATGAGAAAAGTAGACTGACAACACTCCTAGCGACTAACAACGCTGTGTTATTCTACCTGTGTACACCCATATGTTCATCCCTTCCAGATAGAGTTTCAGCTCCTTACACCCATCACTTCATTTTTAAGAGCGCCATCAGCGAAGCTATGTTTTTGTTGAGTGTTAAGAAAATGGAACAATGGAATTTAGAGTAAATATGCTGTCAAGTGTTAAAATTCGAGAATCGGCGGTTATGATCTTTGTGAAGTTGAAGCAGTCCTAAGGTAACATTCCTTATTGTTGTGGACTGGAAAGACAGCCAATCCACAATGACGGGTAGCCGAATGGCACGGGTTTAAGCTCACGCAGGCTGGCGTGAGGTCTGGAATAGTTAAAGGATTTGAGTCTAGCAAATAAAGTACGTATCTGTTGGAATACTTAACTTTAATCCATAATTGGTGAACATCGGTCTGGCGGTACATGCATCACAAGATAAATAGCAATTGATAATGGCGCCTTGCTAGGTCGTAGCAAATGACGTAGCTGAAGGCTATGCTAACTATCGTCTCGGCAAATGAGAGGGTAATTTGTCAGTGAACCATCGCTACCAAAGTCGGCTGTACAACTGGGGCGAGTGCTAGGACGTCTCTCTAGACCTGCCGTGTGGCGGCGCTCGGTCTGCAATCACTGATAGTGGCGACACGCGGGTCCGACGTATACTAGCGGACCGCGGCCGATTTAGAGGCTACCACCTAGCAAGTGTGGTGTCTGGCGGTGACACCACACTTATCAAGAGCACAAGTATTTCGTTCGCTCAAATCCATTTTGGAAGACTGATAAAACGTTGAAGCTGAACCTCGCTCCTGGAGACCTTCAACTTCAAAAAAAAAAAAAAAACGACGAAAAGGTCGAACGCGTGCGTGCTCTTGTGTGATCAGACCGACGTATGACATAAGAATGATGGGTGACCCTTATACGTACGTAAACATTTTTTTCCGTACATTAAATTTTAACCAAGTTTTGCATATGTGAAACGTTTGTGCCAAAATTGTGCCGAAAAGCCTCATAGTTAAACCGAGGGAAAATAGAAGAAACGTGTGCGTTGATCTTCTTGGGAGGATTGCCAATGACCACGAATAGTTCAGTAAAGTGAGAAGTGGCACACTGAGACATCTCCTAGACCGAAAAGTCAAGAATTCGTCCCTCCATGACAAACAGTCAGCTAAGTGTTTTACAAATTTGTCCTTGAAATGCTCAGGAAAACGGCAAACTGAGTGAGACTGGACATTCAGAACAAGTGGATGCTGCATCAAGACAACGCCCTATGTCACACGACCACTTCCACACGGAATTTTTGATCTCAAAGTACACTCCTGTTGTTCCATTGTCCCTCCTCCCCTCTCCTGTTCACCTACTCTGAGTCCTTGTGACTTTTTCTTTCCCCGAAACTGAAAACTATCTTAAAATTAATTCATGTTGGGCTTCAGGAGAACATCAAAATAATGTGATCGACATGTTAAAGATGTTACCAATTCACGAATTTCAGCACTGCTACCAGGACTGTGAACAGCAACTCGACTATGTGTAGCTGCCGAAGGGAACTACTTTGAAGAGGATAATATTTTTGTTTGAAAAAAAAATGTTAGATAAAAAAAATCTTCTCATTCCTACTCTCACATATCCTATACGTAAGAGTACTGTATGAAGTGAGGTTACTGTACTGCCTGTAAGGACAAAATCAAAATCGGACTGTTACGTGACTATTGCATAATGCCGTTTGTTTACATTCTGCTTAAAGAGCAAGACGTTAATTTTACACCCGTTACTTTCTTCTTCACTTTTATTAGTTAATATCGTCATTGGTGAATAATTGCTTCTGTTGCGAATGCAAACCGAAATACATAAAGGAAAGCAAATTTCCTTGTGATAGGCAAGTACCTCACAAAATGGTTGGTTCAAATGGTTCAAATGGCTCTGAGCACTATGGGACTTAACATCTGTGGTCATCAGTTCCCTAGAACTTAGAACTACTTAAGCCTAACTAACCTAAGGACGTCACACACATCCATGCCCGAGGCAGCATTCGAACCTGCTACTCTAGCAGCAGCGCGGTTCCGGACTGAAGCGCCTAGAACCGCTCGGCCACAGCGGCCGGCTTTGCGCACACCTTCATAGACAGAAATGATCATCGTAAGAATTACAAGGATTAGGTAGAGGCTCCTGCAGCTCGTTAACGTTTTTTCAACTATCGTAATAACATAGGAGACGTCAGAACTCACAAGAAATGATTTAAGTCCGGCATAGGCAACATATGGTCACCCACAGCCTGATTCACATACTTTCTGAAGCTCGTTGGCTGCTTTGTCACGTGAGTAGACAGCAGCGCGCCTAGCATGTAAAGGCAAAACTATAGCGTAAGCGAGGTTAATGTTTATGGGACAGCCCATCGACATGAATGGCACCCCTTTCCCGACACGCCACGACAGCAAGTTATGCCGCAGAACACGGGTTTTTGAGACAATATTCATTTTATATTCAACCAATATTCAGATGTTTACACAGTGCGTGTCAAAAGTTTTGGTTCAAACCGAAACAGTTGATAGTGGATCCGCAACCGATTATGATGAGATAGGAAACAAATGGTCTGAAACGCATATTTTTTGTGTTATGAACATACACACCGTACACTGCACAGCATCAACGTAGCTTATAGTAACAGTTCAAAGCGACGACTGCCACCGTGACGTGACTCGTGTGGTTCACAGGAAATAATGAAAAAAAAAATAGAAACTAACTCTCATTAGGGCAGCACGTTATCAAACTGTGGCTCCCATATTCTCCCTTAGGTACCTATTCATTTCCAGTTTCTTGACATTATATTCCTCACCGAAGACATTATCATTTGAAGTTTTGTGCACGGATTTTTTCATAACCATTACTATAGTTGATAGCCACCACTAGCAGTTGTGGGTGAACATCTCACATCACCAGCTACCCATGCTGGCAAAACGCTAAGAAAATCGATTAACGGACGTCAGCGGAGGATCCCGACAAAGAAAGCTACAGGCAATACGTCTTACCAGTCGATTCTTTTTATATGTTACACAGAGACCTCGGTGATAAAATTAGTGACATTAGGACACACCCATATGTGTACATTCTGAAGTTTTCTTGCGATATCCGTGAACAACTAAGGGTCTTGGCTATACCCCTATGTTGTCTAGTGAAACCTAAATGTAGAGATAGGTGTTCGCCAGCTTTAGTGAGGTATTTTCTTAAAAAAATTTTCTCGTCTCAGCCGCTTTCATTGGTAGAGCTAGTAACTGAACATATAACAATCGAAAGTGAGTACATCTCTCTTGATCTGAATTTTCCGAAGATGCTATGTGTATCCTCAATATGCTTTGCTAATCGTGTTCACATAAATTTACGTTATGAATGTAAATCATGATATTCATGAAAAGTGTTATACGATTCATGACGTACAGTAATGCCGACATCATGATACGGGAACAAAAAGAAAACAAACATAAGCATTACCCGAAAACTCAGTGCTCACATCCATACGATTCTTTGTGTGTGTGTGTGTGTGTGTGTGTGTGTTCCACTGCAAAGTGCGTTAAATCCACTTCATTTGATCCTTTTTCCGTGTATGCCTCGTTATACGTAACATTTTAATGAATAATGATACGCGAAGTTGGCGGGGTTTGTTCATTCACATCATATCACAGATCATTAATCATGGACTTGTAGATTGAGGGTAAAAATTTACGTGTTACGATTTTTTTTCCGTATCACATTATGTCATATCATTTTAAAGCTTCACCGAACAAATGATTCGTCGATAGATTGACATCCTAAAGCCCGCTTATGTACTGCTGACAATCTCAACCACTGACATTCGTGTCAGAACAACGAGTGCACAAACGCAGAGCTACAGCAATGGTTTCCCTTTTCTCTCGAACAGTTGATGTTCGGTAAGCTATAAACACTATTTATCGGTTCTCGCAGCTGCGTTTACGTTTAATAGATATGAAATTTATTACTACAGTGAGGTGTACTTTCCAAATCCTACAGATTTGCAATAGTGATTTTAGTTTCATCAAGTTGTACTTAAAACATAAAAATCCTTTTCTAGTGTCAGTGTAGTGTATTATAAGATGTTAAACTACCTATTCTGTAGACATGATAGATCACGTCTCGGGAAACTATCTTTGTTAGAGACAAAAATGTTTGCCGACGCTAAGCATCCTTTCTTATTGGTTATTCTTGTGAGAAGTGCCAGGGTGCGTTGCCTCGTGCGTTGTCTTTAATCCTGTCATCTGATCCCTAAAAGGGGATCAAATGGTTCAAATGGCTCTGAACATTATGGGACTTAACATCTGAAGTCATCAGTTCCCTAGAACTTAGAACTACTTAAACCTAACTAACCTAAGGACATCACACACATCTATGCCCGAGGCAGGATTCGAACCTGCGACCGTAGCGGTAGCGAGGTTCCAGACTGAAGCGCCTAGAACCGCTCGGCCACACAAGCCGGCCAAAAAGGGATCATTTCAGTATAATTGAAGTGTCTCATTCGCTATTTAAATACCTTTCTCCTCTTAGACACACTCGTTCTTAATATTCTCTTGTTGAAAATCACTCTATCAATTTACTGGAACAGGTAGCACACAGCACACCTGGTTAACAGGCCCTGCTAGTTCGGCGAAACCTTGTCGTACAAGGGCCATCGAACACTAAAGGTCACCTAGCGTCACCGTGAATCTGTGAAGATGTTCTCTCTGACAAAAATTGTTCGCCACTATGAGATCTCGTATCTACCATCCCTAGATGTTTGATGCAAAGATTCTTATATAGTGTCTCTCCTAAGAGTCGTCAGGCGCATTTTCCTTGGTGTTCCGGCCGATATTTGGAGTTTAGTTTTGGCAATATGTAGATGGAGTTAAGCGAAACAAACAGTGTTCTTCATTTATTTCATTAAACGCTCAGTTACAAGTGAGCGATACAAACAGAATGATTTTTAAGGCGAAAGTTTACGTGCCCGTTCGATAGAGCGCTCCCATATCAGTTTAGTTATTCGTTTCTCCGAAATTTATTACCAGGAACAATAAAACAGGATGAATGACCAGTACTCCAAAAGTGACGCAGTAGCGCCGCTGCGTTGCGGTAGCAGTCGGCGCGACAGAGTAGCACAGGATTTTGCAAGACTTGAGAATAGTAACGAATAACTAAATCAAGAGATGAAGGTTGTAACAACCAGTAGCAGGTGGGGATACAAAATAAATTCAAATCACATTTTAAGGAGGCTTTCAGGGAGAAGGTGTAGCTATATAAGACGGACTAAGTCGTCGTAGGTGAACTGTAAGATTAGAAATAAGAAGGTTATCCACAGAATCACCGAGGAGAGGAACATGTGGAAGACAATGACAAGAGGAAGCGTCAGGATGCAACTAAATGTGTTAAGATATCACAAAGAAGCGTCCGTGGTTCTTGAGGGACCTGTAGAAAACGAAAACATAAGGGAAAGACATAGATTGGAGTGTATCCAACAAATAACTGAAGACGTTGAGCGCAAGAGTTAGGGGCACGGGCAACGGGAAAGGAGTTCGCGGCAGGCTTCACCAAACCAGTTAGAAGAGCGAAGAAAAGGGGAACGTACAGCACAAAAGCGTGCAGGCCGATCTCGTCTGTTGACTGACAAAGACAGCCGACAGTTGAAGAGGGTCGCAGTGTGTACTAGGCAGACGTCTATCCAGACCATCAGACAGGAATTCCAAACTGCATCAGGATCCACTGCAAGTACTATGACAGATAGGCTGGGGGTGAGAAAACTTGGATTTCATGATCGAGCGGTTGTTCATGAGTTACACATCACGGCGGTATTAGCCAAACGACGCCTCGCTTGGTGAAAGTAGGGTAAGCATTGGACGATTGAACAGTGGAAAAACGTTGTATGGAACGTCATCTGCCAGCGTGTGTAATGCCAACAGTAAAATTCGGAGGCGGTGGTGTTACGGTGTGGTCGTGTTTTGCATGGACCATTTTGGTTTGCGTGGGACTAACACAGCACATGCCTTCATTGATGTTTTAAGTAGCTTTTTGCTTCCCACTGTTGAGGAGCAATGCGGGGATGGCGATAGCATCTTTCAACATGGTCGATCACCTGTTCGTAATGCACGACCTGTGTTGGAAGGGTTACAGTACAATAACATACCTGTAACGGACTGGCCTGCACAGAGTCCTGACCTGACGACGTTTTAGTGTATGTGTATGGAAGTGTAATAGTAAGGCTTAAGACTGTACAGCGTCACAGCTCACAAGCGTCCAATTAGTCATAAATGTCACGGCCCTCTCTCTCTCTCTCTCTCTCTCTCTCTCTCTCTCTGCCTCTCTCTCTCACTCACTCACACATAAGCACACACACACACACACACACACACACACACACACACATTCTACACGGATTCATCCAAAGATATACATAGCCAATCAGGCCATTGCGTGCACCAATCCAATTGGCCCATCAGAGATGGTGCCGTCAAAAGTTATCGTTTGGGTTCCTAAAGCCGAACAAGAGAGCGAAACAAAAATTGGACGTGGGACGACAGTAAGAACTGAACTCGAGCCAAAGCAGCCTCGTGCGCTATCATATAAACTATAATAACAACAGACACTAACTGTATCTGGCGGGCCTCTTGAATTAGTCACGTAACAAACAATCTGATTATCTAACGTCTATGTTAATTAACGCCGAGAAGGCGCAATGCATCGATTTTTTTTGTTTTTTTGTTCACGATTGTTTTTCAGCGCAGCCTACCCTACCACCCTCTTAAAGGCTTTATATATACAGCGTGTAAATCCGTATATGTGGTACCTTAACATATACACACATAATCGTGTTGGTTGTTTTTTCTCTGCAAGGAACACTCTTCCCACAAATGCCACAATCTTTACGACCTGATGTTTTCTGTGTAGTCGTAACTGCACCCTCAGTGGGCTACACGTATCGGTATAGACTAACTGTTTTGCGTCCACATGTCCACACTTCAACACCTGATCTGCTGCCCAAGAGAACATAAGCATTAGTGGCTTGTTCTTGCCACACATGCGTGGAGGTACTAACGAACCTAAAAACATACGAAGTGAAAGATTTACAATTGTTAGTCTGCAAATAACGTAAACAATGGTGTAATGTCGTTCAGTACACCTCCCTGCCACCAGCAGAGTATCTGCAACTATACCCATTACTCCCCACACTGATCAGCCAGAACATTATGACCACCTACCTACCTAATAGTATGACCACCTTTGGCGCGGACAACAGTGGCGAAGCATCGTGGCAAGGAAGCAATGAGGCTTTGGCAGGTCGCTGGAGGGTGTTGGAATCCCATCTGCACACACAAGACACCTAACTCCAGTAAATACAGCGTAGGAGCGCGATGAGCTCTGACACAACATTCAATCACATCCCAGATCTGTTCGATAGGGGCTCAGATCTGGCGAGTTGCGGAGCCAGAACATCAATTAGAACTCGCCACTGTGTTCCTTGAACCACTCCATCACACTCCTGCCTTTGTTACATGGCTGCATTATCCTACTGGGAAATGCCACTGCCGACGGGAAATACGATCGTCATTAAGGTTCAAATGGCTCTGAGCACTGTGAGACTTAACTGCTGCGGTCATCAGTAGCCTAGAACTTTTTTTTTTTTTTTTTTTTTTTTGGTCATCAGTCTACTGACCGGTTTGATGCGGCCCGCCCGCCACGAATTCCTTTCCTGTGCTAACCTCTTCATCTCAGAGTAGTACTTGCAACCTACGTCCTCAATTATTTGCTTGACGAATTCCAATCTCTGTCTTCCTCTACAGTTTTCGCCCTCTACAGCTCCCTCTAGTACCATGGAAGTCATTCCCTCATGTCTTAGCAGATGTCCTATCATCCTGTCCCTTCTCCTTATCAGTGTTTTCCACATATTCCTTTCCTCTCCGATTCTGCATAGAACCTCCTCATTCCTTATCTTATCAGTCCATCTAATTTTAAACATTCGTCTATAGCACCACATCTCAAATGCTTCGATTCTCTTCTGTTCCGGTTTTCCCACAGTCCATGTTTCATACAATGCTGTACTCCAGACGTACATACTCAGAAATTTCTTCCTCAAATTAAGGCCGGTATTTGATATTAGTAGACTTCTCTTGGCCAGAAATTCCTTTTTTGCCATAGCGAGTCTGCTTTTGATGTCCTCCTTGCTCCGTCCTTGGTTACTTTACTGCCTAGGTAGCAGAATTCCTTAACTTCATTGACTTCGTGACCATCAATCCTGGTGTTAAGTTTCTCGCTGTTCTCATTTCTACTGCTTCTCATTACCTTCGTCTTTCTCCGATTTACTCTCAAACCATACTGTGTACTCATTAGACTGTTCATTCCGTTCAGCAGATCATTTAGTTCTTCTTCATTTTCACTCAGGATAGCAATGTCATCAGCCAATCGTATCATTGATATCCTTTCACCTTGTATTTTAATTCCACTCCTGAACCTTTCTTTTATTTCCATCATTGCTTCCTCGATGTACAGATTGAAGAGTAGGGGCGAAAGGCTACAGCCTTGTCTTACACCCTTCTTAATACGAGCACTTCGTTCTTGATCGTCCACTCTTATTATTCCCTCTTGGTTGTTGTACATATTGTATATGACCCGTCTCTCCCTATAGCTTACCCCTACTTTTTTCAGAATCTCGAACAGCTTGCACCATTTTATATTGTCGAACACATTTTCCAGGTCGACAAATCCCATGAAAGTGTCTTGATTTATCTTTAGCCTTGCTTAGAACTGCTTAAACCTAACTAACCTAAGGACATCACACACTTCCATGGCCGATGCCGGATTCGAACCTGCGACCGTAGCAGTCGCGTGGTTCCAGACTGTAGCGCCTAGAACCGCTTGGCCACTCCGGCCGGCCGTCATTAAGGGGTGCACGTGGTCTGCAACCAGTGTGCGATGCTTCTTGGCCGTCATGGTGTCTTGCATGAGCTCCACTGGGCCTATGGATGCCCACGTGAACCTTCCCTAGAGTGTAATGGAGCCGACCCCAGCATGTCTCCATCCTGCAGTTCAGGTATCAAGGAGCTGTCCCCCTGGAACACGAAGCATTGGCACCTACCCATCGGCATGATGAAGAAGGTATTGGGATTTCTCAAACCATGCAACGCTCCGCCACTGCGTCGACACCCAGTGCTGATTGTCACGTGCGCATTTCTGTCGTAGTAGCTGATGTCGTGGTGTTAACATTGGCACAAGCATGGGTCGTCAGCTGCGGAGACTTATCGTTAGGAGTGTTCGGTGCACTGAGTATTGAGACACAATATTACTCCACCCGCCATTACCGTCTCATCTTAGTTCCGCCACAGTTCGCCGTCTGTCCTGTTTTACCCGTGCCGGCCGCGGCGGTCCAGCGGTTCTAGGCGCTCAGTCCGGAACCGCGCGACTGCTACGGACGCAGGTTCGAATCCTGCCTCGGGCATGGATGTGTGTGATGGCCTTAGGTCAGTTAGGTTTAAGTAGTTCTAAGTTCTAGGGGACTGATGACCACAGATGTTAAGTCCCATAGTGCTCAGAGCCATTTGAATCATTTTGTTTTACCTGTCTGTCCAGCTTATGACGTCCGACACCTGTAATGAGGAGTGGGCGCTCAAACCCACGACGTCCGGTAGTGGTTTAAGCTTGGCTTCGCCACGTATCGAAGACACTCACCACAGCATTCCTCACTGACAGGTGGTGTAGTTTCCCAAATGCTCGTGCCGAGCCTCCGGGCCACCACAATCTGCCCCCGGTCAAACTCAGACAGATCGAGCACTTTCCCCATTCTACACACCGACAATGCTCTCAGTGATACTACACGCATCGTGCGTGTGTCTCACTAGCAACCATTTCCCACAAGGTGACACTGCTGTCAGAAACTGGTGCAAATGGCTCTGAGCACTATGGGACTTAACTTCTGAGGTCAACAGTCCGCTAGAACTTAGAACCACTTAAACCTAACTAACCTAAGGACATCACACACATCCATGCCCGAGGCATGATTCGAACCTGCGACCGTAGCGGTCGCGCAGTCCCAGACTGGAGCGCCTAGATCCGCTTGGCCACCTCGGCCGGCACACTGCTATCACCTCGACGGGTTTATACAGGGTGTTACAAAAAGGTACGGCCAAACTTTCAGGAAACATTCCTCACACGCAAATAAAGAAAAGATGTTATGTCGGCATGTGTCCGGAAACGCTTAATTTCCATGTTAGAGCTCGTTTTAGTTTCGTCAGTATGGAGCACGTTATCACGATTTCATACGGGGTACTCTACCTGTGCTGCTAGAATATGTGCCTTTACAAGTACGACACAACATGTGGTTCATGCACGATCGAGCTCCTGCACATTTCAGTCAATGTGTTCGTACACTTCTCAACAACAGATTCGGTGACCGATGGATTGTTAGAGGTGGACCAATTCCATGGCCTCCACGCTCTCCTGACCTCAACCCTCCTGACTTTGATTTATGGGGGCATTTGAAAGCTCTTGTCTACGCAACCCCGGTACCAAATGTACTGTAGAGACTCTTCGTGCTCGTATTGTGGGTGGCTGTGATACAATACGCCATTCTCCAGGGCTGCATCAGCGCATCAGGGATTCCATTCGACGGAGGGTGGATGCATGTATCCTCGCTAACGGAGGACGTTTTGAACATTTCCTGTAACAAAGTGTTTGAGTCACGCTGGTATGTTCTGTCGCTGTGTGTTTCCATTCCATGATTAATGTGATTTGAAGAGAAGTCAGAAAAGCAGCTCTAACATGGAAAGTAAGCGTTTCCGGACACATGTCCACATAACACATTTTCTTTCTTTGTGTGTGAGGAATGTTTCCTGAAAGTTTGGCCGTACCTTTTTGTAACACCCTGTATAAAGAGTACGTCGGTGGTGATAATGTTCTGGCTGATCAGTGTACACGTGTGGGACAGTGCACAGCTCTGGCACAGGAATTGCGCATCTAGTGAGTGGGAGATGAGGTAGTGGTGGAAGTGGAGCTGAGGACGGGTCGCGTGTCATTCTTTGGTGGCTCAGTCGGTAGAACACTTTCCCCCGAAAGGAGAATGTCCCGAGTTTCGGTCTGGCACAGAGTTTTAAACAGCCAGAAATTTTCAACCCAAAAATGGTTTCATTTCCTCAGTTCCGGCATGTTTTCGGAAGGCTTCCCTTGATTTCAAGGCAAATGCCGGAAGAGGATACCTCCTGAACAGAGTAGGGTTTGTGTACTGTTTCGGTTATGAAACACTCTTTGTGTACTGTTTCGGTTATGAAACACTCCGCTTTGCTTCTCTGAGATGAAAGGTAAAATTAATACCCGAAGAGATTTACTACCGTTCTATTACATTCCTGACGAGAAATCACCGAAAATAATATCTTTAAACTTCCACGAATAAACATCAGGAGCGACCTAAAGTGTAATAACTACCTAACACTCAGTGTAGGAAAAGTCAATGCCAAGCTGTTTCATCGGCAGACACTTACGGAAATGTAATTTTTGCAAGAAATAAGTGGCTTAAAAACAGCTTTTCGAGTGATTATCGATTTTCGGTCGTCAATCTGAGACGCTTACTGTGGTGCATTGATCGAATAGAGACGATAGACCGTAGATGGGTGCGTTTCGACACGGCACCGTTTATTCAGGTTAAGGAGATGCTCAACAAACTCTAATGGCAGACGCTCCAAGAAAGGAAGCGGTTTACTGTTGAAGTTCCGAGAGCGTACGCTCCAACGAGAATCGGGCAGGTCTTCACATGTAAGTCTCGTGAAATGACTGGACAATGAGAAAATCAGAGAAACTGGAGCTCATTCGAAGCTTTACTCACAGCCATTGTTTCCATGCTTCACTCGTCGACACAAGAGGAACGGGGGACAAAGACAGTGGTTTCACACATTAACTCCGCCACACATTTTAGCGTGGCTTGTGAAGTACAAATATGGAAGTAGATGTAAATACATGATTTTTTTTTGCTTCTGTCTCCCAACAAAAGTTGTTATGACTTCGGTATCGCCGAATATAGTTTCAAAGCACCTTCACAAGCGGCAGCTTCAAAAAATTTGTGGTAGGTGGAGGTTGCTAGGAGTCTGAGGTACGGGCAGGAAATTTAATAAAAGCTTGGCTAACTCTGAAGAGCCCAAGTTTGCCCGCGCCTCAAACTCGCCAAGTTGCGGGAAGCAGTGTTTCTAGTAAGTTAACAGTTTCGAATATCTGTATCGAGTGGCGCCCTTCCGCGAGGAATAAAGGGCTATGTTACGAAACAACACGCTTAAAATTCAGGAAGGCACAATCTACTAAGTGTATTCAAGGTATAATGTCTCTGATGTTTTTATCATGTTTAGGAACAGATAGAAGCTTGAGGTTTGTTTTAAAATGTTCATCTATTCCATGTGAATGTGTGACTGAGATGCCAGCAGTATACGGCGCACAGAACTCGAACAACAGTGGCGAAAGTGAAAACAGTTTCTGATACTCGCCATGACAACGTTTCCTCTACAAGAATAACGTGTAAGCATTCGTTTTCTCCTATTGTGCTGTATGACCTGAATTGAAATTCCTCGCCAGCTGAGAAAGCCATGTGGTTATGATGTCGTAGTCTAATGTGCGTTCGTGGTGCGGTTACTCGAAGACACCTCACCGTCGTGTGATAACAAACCAGTGCCTAAACCAGACTACTAAAGAAGAGCCGTGGAATCATGGTGTCAACTCAGTGAATAATGTGCATGGCTGAGGGGAAATTATATCGATACGTGACACAAGTTTCCCAATTTTGGAGTGATTAGGTTGTGAGAATATTATTTTTTAACCTGGTACTTAATTATCTTAACGAGAAAAGTAATAAAAGCCGTAAGGAGTGTCGATAAATTTATGGGATCCAGCGTCAAGCGGAATTTGAAGGTTTGTGTCACAGAGGTCAATTTTTGCAAAAACTTTTCCACCAACAAGCTTCGGCAGAATGTCTTTCACCTTCAGAGTAAGGTACGAATCTATCACCAATGGATAATTTACTGTTGTGCTCAAATCATCACAAATCCGTAGGGAGCCGTTAGGATTTTCAGCGACAATGATGGTGGTTGCCCATTGGCACTGAAGCTGCTCTACCACGAGGCAGAATTTGTTGTGAAGAGCAAGCGGCATTGTACTAGCTTTGCAACATTTCGAGATAGCTGTGGTTGATAAGATCATGGGTGCCTCGAAATCAGTGACCCCCGTGGAATGCCGATGAAAACATGGAGAAGAGTTCAGAGGTGTATGAGCCGCAATCCATGACGTTGATGATGGGGTCACTAATGTGACCAAGTAAATTAGAAGCACTGGGTGCAGCGACCAGAAGGAACAGGTCGGTGAGGGCTACCGACCGATATTTTATCTGGGCACGGAAAGCACACGGAGGAGCAGGTAATTACTGAAGCTGTCTAAGGGCGTATCAAAATGCTGGAGTGCTGGAGCTCCTATCTTTTGATAAGTGGGTCAATGGTGGTGGTGGAAGGGCCTGTATCAATTCGTAACTCACTACTAACCTCATCGTGCGTCACCGTAATCGACATCAATCTTTCATAATGCGGGAGAATCGATTGCACAGACGACACATCTGAAGGATCGGAGCCATCGACCGGAATACCAGAGTACTGAGAGTTCCTGTACGTTCAGTCGACCGTCATGGAAGGTGAGAAACGAAAAATAGTGACTTGTGGCCCTACTTGTCACACGTCGCGCATTTCAGCAGTCGGTGCTGCCATGTTGTCTTTGATGACTAATGAACTACTGGCTACAGGGCGGAAGTTGGTGTAAGCGACGAGGTCTAGAAGAGTCGTTGTCCGGCTTCCACGGTAGTTTGACCAGAGGAGGGCCAATACTAGATGGCCGGGATGTAAAAACAAGCGCCGGTTCTTGCAGCGCTGCCGACGAACGTAGTAACTGCTCAAAGGCATGGACAATAGAGCAGAATGCCTAAACGAATGGGTCTCAAACTTTCAACAAATAGTACAGCTAAACGAGAGAATGGACCAACAACATCATGTCTCTCACCAGGCAGGATGCACTGATTTTTGGCACAATGGAACTGACACTCCAGGAATAAAACCTCAGATGCTGAACCCATTCCATATAGAATTCAGGAGACAACTTGTGACAAGTGAAAACTTTGCACTAGACTGTCGCCTCTTGCACTTGAGAGTCAAAATACTCCAAAATACTTCCTCTGAACTTGGTGTAAGAGAGGGCATAGAGCTCAGCTTTGGAGAACAACTGCTGCATCAGCTGGAAGACTGGCAGTCCCACATCGCCCAGTATAAATTTCCACTGCTGCGTGTCGCGGAAGACGAAATGTTATTCTATTCAGGTGATATAACAGGACAATGACTCCACTTCCCTTTCGCTCTGTTGTAAAAGGCGGCGTGGGCCAGATGTTTGCTTACGGAAGGGTCTACCTGCAGAAGGAGTCCGGCGAATTCTGGTGACAACCTTTGATTACCACCAGCCACTCAATGTGAAGATCATTGACGTGTGGCGTCCTGAGGAAAGAATGGTCACCAGATGCAGCTGTATCCATAACTGACTGTCTATACAGATAAGAGCTACTGGCAGTAAATTTCGTGGAAAATATCCGTTAACTGCTCGTCGCTAGCGGTTGGGTCCCAATCTAGTGAGACATCCATAAAAGAAGGTAATTATTCACCCCAACACAAATTTATTGATAAATAAGTTCCATTATAAGATGGCAAGAACTATACCCCTTACGTTAAGTCATTAAAGATGACCTAACTCACGTTGAGCGAACAGTAGGGCTGAACAAAAATGACTGACAAGCCACAATGCATCTTGTAGGGGGTATAGTATGGACGTATTGGAATAATTAATGTCAGGTGATGGTTTTAAAGTAATTCACACGACATGAAAATACTGTGGAAACGCGTCGATTTACTGTAGGCTAGTTTATCCCAGGGAAGTGGACGGTGGGGGAGTGGCGAAGGGAAGCGACAATAGGCAGCTTAGGGCGGCTCAAGCTCTGAGAAAGCGGTAACGGGGCGTGGCCTCCAGCTGCCTTAAGATGAGTGACAGTGAGTGGGTGGTTGACCCCATGCTGGTGTACCAGGAAGCAGACGGAGAACTTGTATGCCTGTTGATAAATGTCTGTCGTCCCGTTTTCAGTGAAACATGGAGTGGTCAACAGAGGTCAAAATATGCGTGTTTGTGACTATAGCAGCTTCACGCTGAAATCACGGTCCACAGAGTTTGAAGTAAATCAGGTGAAGAGCGACAGAATAAAATACGCCGGCCTCTGATGGGAACGTGGGACCAAGGAATTTGAAGTACTCTCCTGGAAGTCAGAATTCCGGAAAAATTGGTGTTTTTGCAGACGCTAACCTTGATGGGTGGCCTGGGAGGAGCTAAATAGCAGAAGTTAAGAGGAAGGGAGATTTTGTGGGAATTTGTTCACTTCCCAGAGCAGGTCTTGGTCGGCGCAGGGAAGCGACGCGTAATTAACGCGACTTGCACTGTAATTGGCGTAAGTGATTTTGCTGGAGGGGAAACCGAGGCGAAGAGCGGACTGTGAGAGGTCTCCGTAGAGGTCTTCTGTTCCCAGCTTGCCTAGAGTGCGGACGTGGCGTTCTTTACTCAGCTTGCCTGAGAAAGTGTGAGTTTAGGACTTAGCAAACGGAACGATTGAGCTTGGAGATAGAAAGTTTTCGTTCAGCTATGTACTGAGCAAGATAGCTAGAAGTGAATAGACGAGCACAGCCTTGCAGCACCACAAGGTCGGCCGACGTCTGCATAACGACGCTGCGCCGCCACGCTGAATTCGGAGATATTGCGCCCACTCCGGCCACCGGTTAATTTGTTGGATCACGTCGGCAAAGTTTCCACGAGGGTTTCATGGGCCGTGTATTGTAGAATTCTTCTCGCACTTCGAATTACGCCTGGGTCAGTCGATAGGACTCACTTTTGATTTATCGCGCTTTACTCCACGTAAACGCAATTTATTACCACTGCCTGTTAGGAGAGTCATGTAATATGATGATTGAAGGTCGTGAGTTAAACAAACCTGTGCTAATCGACTGCATCTGTTTTCAATCAAGTAGTTGAAATACCAAGTCACATTCTTAATTCATTTTATGTTCAACATTTGCATCTGGTGTTCAATAGCCGAATATAATATCAATGGGCACCGCTTTTTAATGAAAAGGGATCAATTACGAATCAATTAATGTCAACACTGCCACCGCAGTTCAATCAGGAGTCACACGGCCTTATTACATTGTTGGGGTTATCCGACATTGCGGCACTTTTGCACTCTCTGTTGATCTGATAGTCAATTACCTGGGGTGAACACACACCAAAAGCAGATAAGTGACGGGTGGGGTGTTACACCATCATTCATTAAGTTCCTGTAAGTCTGAAAAGAACAAAAGTTTCCAAGTACAACAATGAAATTAGTTTCATGTCCCATGTTCACAAAGCAAATAATTAAGTTCCACAACACTTAAAATAGTCAATCTCCTTACGTTACCAAAGAACGCAATGTTCAGTACTTTAAACTGAACAGAAAAAATGATATCTTCGAGTCAGTTTTAGTAAATAAGATTGCGGCCAGCTGCAGATTATAGAAAGAACAAACACCTGTCAGTATCTTATATAGGCATTTCACTTGCTGAAGGATCAGGAGTCCAACAGTAACGAAAGTTTGAAGTCTGACAAGGATAGAAACTTTAATTTTTACACAATCTTGTAGGTCAATAGGACAACAGACCAAATGATAAGTCTCAATTGGCTCACCATCCCAGAGCCATGGAGGCGACAAGCTGTCGAGGGTGGTGGCTGAATCATTGCCGTGGCATAGGGCAAGATCTTCTAATTGCTGGCTGTGACAGAACTGCTGTCCTGAGCTCATCCGCCAACCTAAATAACCGCCTCGCGGGAGAATGCTTGCTGGTATACTTTCAGCATGCGACATGGCAGATCATGAAGATGTGCGGTTTGTCGACGACCTCTGTCGTCACCGTTTACGTCACCTGGTGGCCTGGCTAGAGTGCTGTTGATGCCCTCTGTCGGACGGGCCGCTGAGTTCTGGGGTTGTGTAGTCCCACATCGTCTGAACTGTAGGGACAGAGCTTGCTGCCACCAACTCAATGTATATGTTACACATGGTGTCGTCGGCACCTGCTGTCCACGAGGCCGTGGCAAACTGTTTATTATTTCAAAAGTTATCATCATAACTCTTAATACATCCATCCCACTGTGAGACAAAGCTGTCAGTGCCTTCAAGTAAAAGTGTTTGCGGTTGCCAAAGGAACTACGATTATACTCATGGGTGCATCTGTTCACCGAAAGCAAATCGATCGCCACGAATTTCTTTCTTCATGAATCAAAAAACACGAAAATTGCATGAGAAGATTTCAAGACTGTATGGAAATGTGTAAGAAGGGAGGCACATCTTGACAATGTTGCTTCGACTACGCTTTAGAAGTTTCGGTGGGGAGCCCGTACACTTCCCTTATATCTGGGAACCCCTGATTCATCTTCCAGCTCTCTCCATCGTGTTCTATATTTTTGGAGCCCTGAATAAAAACATTCGCAACCGTCGATTTGGTTCGAATGAAGAGGTGCCCGCCTGAGTACAATCATGGTCCCAGGGGCAACTGCTAACAAATTCCCATGAGGGTATCGACTTTCTTGTCTCACAGGGGGATGAATGTGTTAACAAGTGTGACGATCACTTTCGAAATAATAAACAGTTTGCCTTTCATCTGCACTGTTTCATCTGACTGCCGTTTATTTTGAAAGTTGTTAGTCGAATATCGACATATCAGATAAGCAACGCAGATGTTTGAATACAGCGTGCTACTGGTGTTGATAGACGAGAACAGAGTACCTTTGTATATGGAACAGCATGAGGGGAGGAATGGAACTACACGCAGCTAACGCTCTGACTAGCTAGCATCGGTCAAAGCTACAGATTTGCAGCAAGAGATTCCCATTCTTCTATGTTTGGGTGAAGATGAGCCACTCCTACTGACGGCTAGTGACTGTGAGTCAACGAGTGACTTAAGAATAACACAGTAACCACCTTTGAACCTCATTGTCGAAAGGATGTGGGAACCCTGATCCTTCCTTACTTTTTCCTCATTTCATATTCGTTACAATCCACGTCGTTACGATCCATTTACTTGATTTCCTAACTTTCCCAGTAATCATATTCGTTTATTTGTTGAGCAACCCACCTGTCTTCGAATGGTTTTCGCATTGAAAATCCGTGTCTCACTTTCGTAAATAATACTCACTGATTTTGAACTTCCCGTTTCATACACAACGAAACTTAAGTTTTGAGAACATTGTTAGTTCTGGCTAAACCTCTTCGAGACAATCTGACTGTTCTGCTTATAGTAAATTTTAATATGCTCCTCCCATCGGACGTTCGAGTCCTCCCTCGGGCATGTGTGTGTGTGTGTATGTGTGTGTGTGTTGTCATTACCGTTAGTTAGTTAAAGGTAGATTAAGTAGTCTACAAGCCTAGGGACCAATGACTTTAGCAGTATGGTCTCCAAAATTTAATGCAGTACTGTCACCAGCATTGCTAAATACAAGAAAAGTCCATGATTTGATTAGTTTTTGCAGTTTACCGTTTATTGTGCGGTCTATATCTCGTTTTCCCTTCTTATAATTGAATTTCAGTTCTACTTTCAAATCTACCAAACGCTGCTCTCTTCTCATGCACTAAACAATTAGTAGACTTTTAACGTATAGCCAGAAATGTTGTGGTTCGTCTTGTAATGAGGCACATTGTTGTAGAAAACAGAGGTTAAAAATTATACTGTTTTGCTGCTGTATCTGCTTTGCCCGTTAACAAGTTTCGCAGGGAATGCTGGTAACATGGAGCTTTGAAGTGAATGGCCATGTATATCAATTTACGCACCACTCTGATGTGCGAAACACAACCATTATTTTAGACACGCATTACAGCCGGGAAACCCAACATTATGCGTAGCAGCGGCGCAGTACCGTGTGAACTCCAGCGTTCCACAGGCATACGACAGACAGGCAGGGAAACGAACTGGAGGGAGGTGCTCACCATCGATGTGCGTACCCAGGATAATGGGATTTGTTGGAGCGTATATCGTATTATTGTTTGGCTGCACGCACATCCGGCTGATTGCACGCGTGTTTTGTAGTGAAAAGTATTGACAAACTCATCGTTAAATTTTACAAGCGTTAATAATGCGACAGCCACAGGCGATGTTAATCTGGTCACGTGCAGCGTTGCCGGAGGCATTTTGAGAGTGCGTTTGGCAGCAGCATTTTTCTGTACTCATGTTCTTACTTGTAAATGCAGCACTTTTTTAAACTGTAATGTTCGTAATATCTAACTGAGGAGGGTCTGTGGAATGTGAAGGAAGCATTACCTTCAAGATGATGGCTTTTGAGCTAGACTGTGATTTGTCACACCAAACCCATGTACTGCCGCACTAAAAGGCAAATATCATCGTTATAATCGTTTTCTTCTTCGCTTTCTCGGAGACACCCACATGACTGTTACTTATCACCCATACATTAGTGATACAATCTAGCTCTCAATTTTCCTATGACTCTCTTTCTCTGTGGCTTGTAAACGCGGAGATCTGTATTAAACTATCAGTCCCCATCTCTTTTATAACGTATTTGCAGTTATGTCGCGTGTACATAACTTTTTTCCATTTAGTGCAGCTTGTCCTATCATAATTCTCCACGCATCGACCAAGCAGAATGTCACGTTTGTTTGTACTATACTTGTCCTGTCTGGTGGTAGTATTCATAAATAAATATGACTAACGTAACGCAAAAATGAATTTAATATTCAGAAAGAGAAATCTACTGAGATGTGGAGATTCGATATCGTGAAAGAAAATTAATGTTTTTATGCTGATTTAATAGTTGAACCTATCAGACAGAATTACAATGCGTCACACACACTATAAGATCAACTATGAACCCTACCATTATTTTTTCCCAGTTGCTATAAATCATTACCGAACTTTCATATTAATGTTTTGTTTATATGTATACTGGTACATTTATGTTCACTTAAACGTCAATTATTCTTACTTAAACGATACATTCACAGTGCGTTTTCAAATGACGTTGCTCGCTTGACCAGTCGAAACAGTGTTTACTTTTGATATACGATTATCGTATCAGTTACCATTCATTGTTCTAGGTAGTTGAAAAGACTAGCGTACAGAACCCTAAATTCTTATGCACATAGTGCTTTTGGATTTATTGTTGCACACCAGCAGAGATGAAAACTACGCAAAGTACACGTCACGTCCATTACTTGTTCCATTATTCTATGTCTGTTCTTATCTCATCGTGTATATTCAGAACTATCAATTCTTAAACACATTTCGGCATTTTTTCTACGTTTTGTGTTTGTTAGTACCCTCGTGTTAATGTCATGCAATAAAACCACCTAGAAATTAGTTTGTATAATTTTAGCGTTGTCCCTTTCCTTTCTTTTACAGTTTCCATTTCATTGTACTGTTCATAAAGCTGATTCCTTTTTTATTACGAGTTGTATTCAAATCTCATCTGTGCAAGAGCTTCGACGTCATACATGACAGTGATGATTTGCTCTTTAGTTATGTCGTTTATTAGAAGTAATGCAGCTCCCTTCTTTAAAATCTGTTGTCATTAAATCAGAAATGTTTAGGTTACCTTTTGCTGATATTATATGTAACTGACAGATGTGAAAATTACAAAAATATCAGTTTAATAAGTCACGGCTGCAAAATACTAACACGAATTCTTTACAGACGAATGGAAAAATTAATAGAAGCCGACCTCGGGGAAGATCAGTTTGGATTCCGTAGAAATACTGGAACACGTGAGGCAATACTGACCCTACGACTTATCTTAGAAGCTAGATTAAGGAAAGGCTAGGCGCTTCAGTCTGGAAGCGCGCAACTGCTACGGTCGCAGGTTCGAATCCTGCGTCGGGCATGGATGTGTGTGATGTCCTTAGGTTAGTTAGGTTTAAGTAGTTCTAAGTTCTAGGGGACTGATGACCTAAGATGTTAAGTCCCATAGTGCTCAGAGCCATTTGAACCATTTAAGGAATGGAAAACCTACGTTTCTAGCATTTGTAGACTTAGTGAAAGCTTTTGACAATGTTCTGGAATACTCTCTTTCAGATTCTGAAGGTGGCAGGGGTAAAATACAGGGAGCGAAAGGCTATTTACAGTTTGTACAGAAACCAGATGGCAGTTATAAGAGTTGAGGGACATGAAAGGGTAGTAGTGGTTGAGAAGGGAGTGAGACAAGGTTGTAGCCTTTCCCCGATGTTATTCAATTTGTATATTGAGCAAGCAGTGAAGGAAACAAAAGAAAAAATCGGAGTCGGTATTAAAATCCATGGAGAAGAAATAAAAACCTATAACATAATAAATTGGAAGAGCAGTTGAATGGAATGGATAATGTCTTGAAAGGAGGATATAAGATTAATATAAACAAAAGCAAAACGAGGATAATGGAATGTAATCGAATTAAGCCGTGTGATGCTGAGGGAATTAGATTTGGAAATGAGACACTTAGAGTAGTAAAGGAGTTTTGCTATTTGGGGAGCAAAATAACGGATGATGGTCGAATTAGAGAGGATATAAAATGTTGACTGGCAATGACAAGGAATGCGTTTCTGAAGAAGAGAAATTTCTTAACATCTAGAATAGATTTAAGTGTCAGGAAGTCGTTTCTGAAAGTATTTTTATGGAGTGTAGCCACGTATGGAAGTGAGACATGGACAATAAATTGTTTGGACAAGAAGAGAATAGAAGCTTTCGAAATGTGTTGCTACAGAAGAATACTGAAGATTAGATGGGTAGATCACATAACTAATGAGGAGGTATTGAATAGGATTGGACAGAAGTTTGCGGCACAACTTGACTAGAAGAAGGGTTCGGTTGGTAGGACATGTTCTGAGGCATCAAGGGATCACCAATTTAGTATTGAAGGGCAGTGTGGAGGGTAAAAGTCGTAGAGGGATAGCAAGAGATGAATCCACTAAGCAGATTCAGAAGGATGTAGGTTGCAGTAGGTACTGGGAGATGAAGAAGCTTGCACAGGATAGAGTGGCATGGAGAGCTGCATCAAACCAGTCTCAGGACTGAAGACCACAACAACAACAACATATGTAAATGGCGTGTAGTGTGTTGCAAAAAATCTTAGCTTCAAGATGTTACAAACTAGTCACGGGAGAGTTCCAGTGTCATAACACAGTGTCATTAAATCAATAGTAGAATAAACTATTGACTCATTCGACTAGCGTTCCGATTCTAAACATATTAACTGATTTACTGATGATTTACACTCATATCTTGAAACTTATTAAAACTTTTCGTTGTCAGCATTGAGAGCTGTTCCTTGTAGGAGTCATGACACAAAAGTTTAACCACTTTTGTTAACTGTCGATTATTTCCCTTCCACAGTGCTAATAATTTTTCATTTCTTTATTCGAGCCAATGCACCTACACAATCTACAATTGAAATTCAGTTTTTTGATTCACAATACTCCTCTTGTGATATCGTCCAAAGATCGTAGTGACATATTGAAGTCAGCAGCTCTCAGCGATGTTAGTGATGTCTTTCTGCAATGTGCGCTGGCGGAGCTACCGCCTCGCTCCCATCTCCACAGCACCACCGCGCGGAGGCCAATTCATTGTACAGCCGAGGATGTACAGCCGAGGAGGGAAAGGCTCTCCCCAGTTAGTGACCTAGATCAAGCAGGCAACACTGCCTAGTTAGGACACAAGTGTTGTTCATGTCATAGATGGTACTGTACATTTCAAATTAAGGCATGTATAGTCCAAGAAAAGAGTTTAGTAAATGTGTGCACCAACGGCTGCTTTAATGTTCAAAGACAGTTGAAACATCCCTGTGACTACGGATTGTATAAAACTGGATAAATCTCTTATCATTCTTACAACTTTCACTGTTGCTGAGTATAGTTTGCTGCCATCATTTAGCAGTCTAGTCCGTCCATAACTATAGCAAACAAACATTGTTTCAGTCATTCTTCCTTTTTCTGCAGATGCAATGGGAAGAAACCGTAACATGTGGTACAATGGCAAATATCATCTCCAATGTAATACGCAGTATTTTGCAGAATGTGGATGGAAATGAGGAAACAAGTTTCCTTCTTAAAATACACGTCCACCTGATACTATATAAGTTTTCACCTTTCAGCGGTTTTTTCAAGCAATGAATATGTTTACTTCGTCGTCAATATCTGACAGTCTAGAGCAGTGTTTCCAAACCTTTCTCAGACAATTACCACTGAGTGCAATCAGTCATTACCTAGTACCCCCGCCCTCACGCCCCCCCTCCCAAACCCCCTGCCATTTGTTCCCTCCCCCTTCCCCTCCTCCACATTATAACCAACTTTAGCACCTAACTACACTGTAGACTGAAAGACTTTCCGTGGAATATTTTTAAAATGATGAAAGATAAACGATATTAATTTGTGTGTGTGTCTTAGAACGAATGACGACACTTCCCCTGCATTACTCCTCTTCATTGTGGCACTTGCTTGATCTGCCCGCTGCAACCCCATTAAATAAAGCAAGTTAAAGTGTGTGCATTTTACTTACTGTTCATTAATCACGTGATTGCTGCACTCCTTACTTCTGAACTGGCAGAAATTAGAAGACTTCAGGCTGTTCATAATTTGTGTATGACTACAGCCACTAATAGTAGTGAGCCGTGCAGGGCCCGTGTTCATTCCCTTAATTGTTTGTCATCGTCTATTAAGTTAGTGCCGCCTCGTTTTCTTATTAGATTTACTGGCGTCACTAACTTCCTGCCTTACTTGCCTGTGAGTGGCAGCAGCAGCGCATATCGATAAGCGCTCTGTCGTACCATCTCTGGAGCGACCGATAGTATTTCCGGGTCGTGTGCCGGGTAGTCAGTGAGTGAGAGACGCACCAGCAGTGTAGTCGCGACGGAGCAGCAATCGCGGACGAACCAGCAGTCCAGTCGCTCGGTTGGCGTGGAGCAGCAAGCAAACCCCCGTCGCGGTTGGAGTGTGAGGTGCTGCTTGCGAGTGCTACGAAGTTCGTCGCCCACCGATCTTGGACAAGAAAGTTGAGTCCTCAACTTATTATCCGGCCTCAACTGTTTACATTTCTTTGTTTGATCCTGGTTGTTGCTTTTTGGACATTCCCGCGAGCAACAATGTGTGTGTATTTAAATCGGCTAAGATTCCAGCGGTCTTCCTGTGAAATTTAACTTAATTTATTCCCTGTTATGGAAACTCACCAGCGGTATCTTCTGCCTCGTGGCCGTTGACATTTCGGTTACCTAACCCTGGTCGACGTAATTTTTAGGCAGTGTATTTTCCTCATCATGTTGTTGCTGCCCAGCGTGGCATGTAGTTCGACAGCTGAGGTGTTGTTGGTCGTTGTGGGCGCCAATATTCTGCGTGTCGTGTATTGAAATCTCGTGGTCGTTCTGCTGGTTGCTTGGAGCGGAACTGATTTGGTTGATTGGTCGGTCGGCTGTCTGTCAGTTGGGTTGCCTCCAGATTACTTAATAATTAATAATACTCTAAAGGTAACACTATCGAAAGACACAAAGTTAACAAAAATTTTAATGCCAAAATAAAGTAGGGAATAGCTTCAGAAAAAAACTTCTCAGCCATGAAGTTTGTGCAAGGAAATAGATTTTGTATAATCGTGAGAAGTTTCGTTTCTGAAGTTGTAATCAGATGACTGGGATGTGAAACAGCATTTTTCATACGTTTCATGGTATTGTAACGTGTATCGGTTTCTTGTGCACACTTAACACTGACGTCAGGTCGCAGCATTCTCTATTGTATGGCTTGAAAATGCGAGCCCGGAAATCTCTTCTTAGCGTCCCTCAGTTCATCTGTCTGCTGGGCAAGGGGATTAGGGGACCCTTCCACTACTCTTTCTGGGCGCAAATTTCACTGCGCGCAAATTTCAGTGGAGGCCGTTTTAAATACACCACTTTAGGGAGCAGCATGGGATAAAAACTGAAGAAGACGGAAAGCCGTTTCAAGTACACCACTTTAGGGAGGTGCATGGGATAAAAACTGTAGAAGAAGACAGAAATTGGACTATGTCCAACTAATAATTGAGGAGTAGGATAAGAGTGCTACTCTGAGATGAAGAGGTTGTCACATGAAGGACATCAGTACGATTCTACATAGAGTATGCGGAAGAACTTGCCCTTATTCTACCAGCAGTGTAGCGCAGATCTGAAAAAACACAGGTCATTCCCGTTTTCAAGAATTGCCGTCCAACAGACGCACATAACTGTAGGCCTATATATGTGAAGTGGAAGTGTTGTAGGATTATAGGTTTTATGCATACGTATTATGATATTTCTGGAGACGAAAATATCCACTGTAGGAATCAACATGGGTACCGAAAGAACTACCGTATCTAACCCACGAGACCCAGAAGGCGGTAGATACCGGCGCTCAAGTACATGCAGTGTTGTTTGACTCCATAAGGCATTCTACACATTTCCGCACTGCTAAATGAATACCGACGGTATGATATTATTGAAGAGTTTCTAGCAACCAGAATACAGCATATATTTCTCAACGAAGAGAAACCTTCAGACGTAAAATGAATTTTGGGCCTACCCCACGGATGTGTTACAGGTCCATTACTTTCCACGGTATATACAGGGTGGTCCATCTGAAGTTTCGGATGAAATTATCTCGAAAACTATACATCGGGTAAAAATAGTGAGTAAGACATGTTTGTAAGCTCAAAGGGGGACATCAAATGATACTACACGTGACCTCCAGGCCCCACCCCCTTGGGTGGGGCGGGGTCAACTTTTAAATCTTAAATGGAAACCCCCATTTTTATTGCAGATTCGGATTCTCCATAAAAAAAGTAATCAAGTTTTGTCTGAAACATTTTTTTAAACCATTGACAGATGGCGCTGAAATCGAGAAAAACATGAAGTTTGGGAAGAACTCTGATTTATTTAGAATTATCCTAGAAAGACGCATCAAATCGATAAAAAATGTGCACCAATTCTTTCCTTATGCCAAATTAAGCTATTTTTGTACAAAATGTACTGTATCCTACTTTTAGCGTTACCCAGTAACAACGAGATGTACGTAGTAGAATGATGTTCTCATGGCGTGCTTCATTTGTGTGAGTCCCCTTGCCTCTCATATGTTGGGGTGCTTGATTAGTGTGAGTCTCCTTCCCTCGAAGAATTTGTTCAAAATTATCCCCATTTACTTCAATGCATAAAGTCAATCATCTGTGAAAGTTGTCCACAGTTTTGAACAGCACATCCCGTGGTATTACTGCACACACTCTTTGAATGCTTTGCTCCATATCGTTTCTGATTGTGGGCTGTCTTTCATAAACAATATTTTTAAATAACCCCACCAGAAAACATCAGATGTTAGGTCTGGTAGACGTGTAGGCCACTGAATTGGTCCGCCGTGTCCTATGCACCGATCAAGGTACCGTAAATTTAAAACGTTCCTCACATTTTTAGCATAATGGGGAGCTGCTCCATCCTGTTGGAACCACATTCATTGCCTAGTTTCTAAATCAACATCTTCCATTGGCTCCAACAAATCATCGCGGAGACGTTTTAAATAAGATTCCCCAGTAACATTTTGGTCAAAAAAATACGGTCCTATCAAGTGACCGTTTAAAATTCCACACCAGACCATAAACGACCGTTTGTGTTCATTGTCAACGGGTCTGCACAAGTGTGGATTGACTGGGGACCAATAATGACAATCATGACGATTTAATTCGCCATTGTTTTTGAATGTGGATTCATCGGTGAACATAACGATCTAAAAAACTCATTGACATCTCTTATCATTTACAAGGCCCACTGGCAGAAAAACACTCATATTTGCATATCTTTCCGTGTGATACGATACGCATGATATTTATGTGCCGCCGGCCGAAGTGGCCGTGCGGTTAAAGGCGCTGCAGTCTGGAACCGCAAGACCGCTACGGTCGCAGGTTCGAATCCTGCCTCGGGCGTGGATGTTTGTGATGTCCTTAGGTTAGTTAGGTTTAACTAGTTCTAAGTTCTAGGGGACTAATGACCTCAGCAGTTGAGTCCCATAGTGCTCAGAGCCATTGGAACCATTTATGTGCCCTCAAAATCCTCAAAACGGTTGATTTCGGTATTCCAGTTTGTCGGTGAATTGCGCGACTACTAATTTCGGGATCCAGTTGAACACAGGCGAGAACGATAAGGATACGTGCGACATTTTCATTGTATTCGCGATGACGAGGTGGACAGTGCATGTATCCATTTCGAACTCATTGAGTGCAATTTCGAAAAATGTTTTCGTTTGGATGTCGTCTGTTTGGGAAACGATTCGCATACAATTGCGCAGCTGCAGCGTAATTCTTACGGCATTCACCTAAAATTTACATCATATCAACAATCTCTGTAGGGGGATAGTGAGCCATGTTTCGTTAAAGAATAATTTACTTTCGTCAGTTGATGTTTACGGTTCACAATCTGAGAGTCAAGTGACATCTGATCACATTGCACCGACCTTTATACTGAGCCACAGTTCGCAGTTTGGCCATGGTAGCGCCACAGTCGGACGAGTAATGCAATTGTGAAGATTTCCCTAACGAGATTTTAATACCATTCCGCCTCACTCCTTCAAAAACTGTGGCGGGTAGGATACATTTTGCAAAAAAAAAAAAGCTTAAATAGGAGTAATGAAGGATTTGGTGCACATTTTGTATCGATTTTATGCGTCCTTGTCGGATCATTCTAAATAAATCGGAGCTGTTCCCCAATTGTACGTTTTTCTCGTTTTCAGCGCCATCTGTCAATGGTCTAAAAAATGTTTCAGACAAAATTTGATTACTTTTATATGGAGAATCCGTATCTGCAATAAAAAATGGGGGTTTCCATTTAAGATTTAAAAGTTGCCCCCGCCCCACCCAAGGGGGCTGGGGCTGGGTTTCACGTGTAGTATCATTTGATGTCCCCCTTCGAGCTTACCAACTTGTCTTACCCACTATTTTTACCCGATGTATAGTTTTCGAGACAATCTCGTCCGAAACTTCAGATGGACCACCCTGTATAAATGACGTAGTAGACAACATCGGAAATTCCTTGAGACTTTAGACGGATTATACTGTTTTATACAGAGATGTCACAACGCTGCGAAACTAAAGTGAAATGCAGGAAAACCTTCAGAGGATCCACACTTGGTACTCCACATAAGCAAATGTAAAGTATTGCGTGTACATAGACAGAAAACCACATTACTGTAATATTATACAATTGCAGAACAATAACAGGAAGCAGTTACTTCCATAAAATATCTCGCAGTGTGTGTACGGATCGATTTAAAGTTGAAAGGCCACATAAAACTAGCGCTGGTAGGGCAGATGGCAGACTGTGATTCGTTGGAAGAATCATCAGGAAACAAAGGAGGTAGCTTACAAAGGCAGCCTTCGCCCAGTAACTGAATACTGCTCGTTCAATATGGGATTGATAGAGGAAATAGAGGCGATCCACAGAAGCGCAGCACATTTCGTTACAGGTTCATTTAGTCTCATTTAGTAAGGACAAATGCGCCACGCAGATGGTCAAGCAACTCCAGAGGCAGAAGCTGCAAGAGACACGTTCTGTATTGCTGTATGATTTGCTGTAAAAAGTCCGAGAGCTCACGTTCCTAGAAGAATCAACAAATAATTTGCTTCCTCGTACGCATATCTCGCCGAAAGACCATGAAGACAGAGTTAGAGAGATTCGAGCCACACGGAGGTCTAACGCGAATCTTTCTTCCCGTAAACCATTCGCGATTGCGACAATGAAAGGGGAAATGACAGTTGTACATGAAGTACCCTCCCCCAAACGCTGCACAAGGGCTGTCATTCTATAGGTGTACATATAGATTAATATAAGGGTAAGTTTAAAGTTACACTGTAATTAGGTTGGCGATTTTCCACAAGTAGTTCAGAAGCCACAGCAAACCACTTACGGCTGCAGTACGTGCAGCGTAGCTTCGAGAGACAAAGTTCTGTGACTGTGGATTTGTTGAAGTGCAGAAGTAGAGCACGCCGCCTCTTCCGTCATTCTCACTACCAAGTGGTTTCCGGGTTTTAGTAGGCAATCGGATTTCCTCAGATACTTTTTCAGATCACGTGTCACCGTGTAGAAGAAATGCTAAAATCTTGTCAGTGTCCTCTTCGGTTTCCTTCAGCTGTATAGCCGAGTTCGTCACAGAGCTCGCCCAGTCTGGCATTCTGTATAAATAATATTTCGTTCATTTGTACCCATGGAACGGGATGGCACGTTTTCTCATATAACTGCCATTTCAAAACGGTAACACTCAGTGGTAATTTAAAAATTATCTGGTTAGAGTACAATGACTGAATTAAAGGCTGCCTACGTTGTACTACATTTGTCATTCTCTCTATTAGAGTCTGAAACGGAGGTTAACTGTTTAAACAGTGCAATCCTCAAATACAAGAATTTGTTTCTAGTATCTGATTTAACGTAAATAGTGAGAAAAATAAAAGCACTAAACTCAATTTTCTAACTATCTACGTGTAGTACAAATTAGAAACCTGGTTTCCTAATTTGTACCAGTGAGTGAATAAGTTGTACCAAGCTCATAAACTATGTCTTTGAGCTTATGGGTGTGTACTAGGTTAAATTTAAGAAAATGTTCTATATCTGAGTTCGTCCATCACTACTTTCTGCATAGCATTACACCATTTCCACTCCCTTCTCCATCCCTGCACGGTTTGCACGAATCCCATTTGGGGATTTCGTGATTTCATCATTTCTTCCATTCGACTTTCCTTTCACAAATCGCTATATCATGCCTCTGTTTTACTAACGAATTTTGTGGTGGCTTAGATTCCTTGAAACATTACGTTTTCACAGATGGAATTATAGTTCCAGATTTCTTCTCCTTTTGCTTTGTTTCAGGTAGTCTTTTCTTATTCTTTTCTTTTTTTTCATGGACTGTCCATTAGCTTACAGGTGCCTCGTACCGGTCTTAATTCTTGCTTTGAGCATATATGATTTCACTCGGATTCGGTGGGAATATTTCAATGGATATATTCACCTCAACTTTTGCTTGTGGCTTCCTGTGCATCGAAATTATGGGGCAATCCATTTCATTCTTCACTGTCTAAAGCTAGCTCGGTTACGCCCAAACATAAACCGCCTCGAATTCCTCCCCTGTGTCAACCTTTTCATCTCTGAATTGTTACTTACAGCCCACCACAGTTTGTACCCTAAACAGCTCCATCTTGTAGCTATTCCCTGACGTCTTACCACATGTTCTATTTTCCTGTCTCTTCTTCCTGTTGGTGTTTTACATATATTCCTTTCCTCGCCAATTCTGTGGAAGACCTCGTCATTCCTTACCTTACCATTCTACCCAATTTTCAACGTTCTTCTGTAACACCGCATCTGAAATGCTTCGATTCTCTTCTGTTCATGTTTTCTCACAGTCCATATTACGCTGCCATTGAATGCTATGCACCAAACGTACATTCTCCGAAATTTCTTCCTGAGATTAAATCTTATATTTGATACCAGTAGACTTCCCTCGGCCAAGAACGTCTTTTTTGCTTGTGCTAGTCTGCTTATTGTGTTCTTTGTGCTTTGTTCATCATGGTTTATTCTGCTGCCCAGGTTGCAGAAATCCATAAGTTCGTCTAGTTCGTGACCCCAATTCTTATGTTTAGTTTCTCGCTATTCTCATTTCTGCTACTTATCATTATTTTGCCTTTCTTCGATTTACTTTCTGTCTGTATTCTGTGCTCATTAGACAGTACATTCTTTTTGCTGATTCTGTAACTTTTCTTCATTTTCATTGAAGATAGAAATCATCCGCGACAGTCATTTTGAATCTGAACACTTCATTCTTGATCTTCCAATCTTTTTGTTCCCTATTGATTCCATATACCCTACTCCTATTTTTCTCAGAAATACGAGCTTCTTCCACTATTTTACACTGTCGAACTGTTTTTTTTCTTTCTTTTTTTTTTCTTAATCAAATCTTATGAGCACGTTTCGACTTTTCTTAAGCTTTGCACCCTTTTTCAAGCACAATATGAGAACTGCTTCTCTGCCTTTATGTTACCTAAGCCCAACTGATAGTCATCTTACAGCCCCTCAAGTTTCTTTTCCATTATTCTGTATATTATTCTTGTGACCAGATTGCGAACACGAATTGTTAAGCTGACTGCGCTGTAATTATCATACTATGGAACATCATACCTTGTATTTTCAAACGAAGTTGGAAATGAATGGAAAGAATATATCTTACATATTAACCGGACATCAAGTCTTCATATGTAAAAATTCATTTTTCAACTTCGTTGGAGAACACTTTACTGTGGCAAAATAATTTATATCCCTCATGCACCTTTGGTTTTTATTTCTAGCATAAATGGTTGTGGCAAGTTCCTATGGGACCACACTGCTTAATCTAACTTAAACTAACTTACGCTAAGAACAACACACTCACCTATGCTCGAGGGAGGACTCGAACCTCCGACGGGGGAAGCCGCGCGAACCGTGGCAAGGCGCCGTAGCCCGTGCGGCTACACTAAGCGTCTCCAGCATAAATGAATGTTCACACATACACATTATGTCTAACTAGTAAGCCGGTTGTGCTTTAATCTTTTCAAACGACATTATAAACTGTTGCGGCTAAAAGGTATTCATCTGTGCTCTGCTTGCTATTACATCTTTCTATTGCCGTAATGTAATACAAAATAATTGTTTAATTAATAACTTAGGACAGACAACGCACTAGGAAATTCGCCACAACATTTCTAAATACAGTCACATTCAGAAAAAAAACCACAACACCTTGAACGACTAGGGATATGGCGTTCATATTCACAGGACACGTACATTAGTATGTTCTGCAGAAATGATTAGCATTTGAACTGTGTTGACCCACGGGTTCAAGGTCAATATCGATACCGCAGCGCAACACCAACTGTGGGTCTGGTTGTCGCTATGACCCAAAAGTATTGGATCAGTGGGACTTGAGCAGATGTGCAGGATGGCTCGCAGACGTATGCGTAATCCGTGCCGTCAAATCAGTGAGTTTGGAAGAGGGTGCATTATTGTATTGAGAGAATGTGATGCTTTCATCCGGGAAATTGCTGTTCATGTGAGAAGATGTGTTTAGGCACTTGCCCGCGAAAGGCAAAGGTCCCGAGTTCGAGTCTCGGTCGGGCACACAGTTTTAATCTGCCAGGAAGTTTCATATCAGCGCACACTCCGCTGCAGAGTGAAAATCTCATTCTGGAAACAACCCCCAGGCTGTGGCTAAGCCATGTCTCCGCAATATCCTTTCTTTCAGGATTGCTAGCTCCGCAAGGTTCGCAGGAGAGCTTCTGTAAAGTTTGGAAGGTAGGAGACGAGGTACTGGCAGCAGTATAGTTGTGAGTACCGGTCGTGAGTCGTGCTTCGGTGGCTCAGATGGTAGAGTACTTGCCCGCGAAAGGCAAAGGTCCCGAGTTCGAGTCTCGGTCGGGCACACAGTTTTAATCTGCCAGGAAGTTTCATATCAGCGCACACTCCGCTGCAGAGTGAAAATCTAATTCTGGAAACATCCCCCAGGCTGTGGCTAAGCCATGTCTCCGCAATATCCTTTCTTTCAGGAGTGCTAGTTCTGCAAGGTTCGCAGGAGAGCTTCTGTAAAGTTTGGAACGTAGGAGACGAGGTACTGGCAGAAGTAAAGTTGTGAGTACCGGTCGTGAGTCGTGCTTCGGTAGCTCAGATGGTAGAGCACTTGCCCGCGAAAGGCAAAGGTCCCGAGTTCGAGTCTCGGTCGGGCACACAGTTTTAATCTGCCAGGAAGTTTCATATCAGCGCACACTCCACTGCAGAGTGAAAATCTCATTCTGGATGTGTTTAGGCAGTTCAACGGGTGTGTGCACAATGGTTCACGGAAGACTGTGGGGCACCACGTGATGGGTCAAGTCCAACCACGCAGCACATCCTCCGAGAAGATCGACACCTCATCCGAATGACACTGCAAGACTGATCTGTATCCTCCTTGGCTCTGGTGCAACATTCCAACAGTGTAACACATCGTATACTGTCAGGGGTGACAGTCTTTCGCTATTTATTATAGCATGGGTTACGAGCGCATTGCCCACTTCTCCACTTACCACTGAAGAATGTGGTGAAACATGCTAGATGGCAACGGTGTATGGAACGGCATCAGATTTGTTTGTTTGATAATGACGGCCGCAATTTGGTTCGCAGCAAACAAGGCGAGCAGCATCGTGGTGACTGCAGGCGGGCAAGGCATACTGCGCCAGTATAAGGCCTTATGGTGTGGTGTGCCATTGAGTACAATCACAAAACTTTTTGCGTGTCCAGGGCACTGTGACCACTGTGGCCTACGTGAATGACACCCTGCGACCCGTAGTCATACTCTTCCTGCAAAACGACCCAGACGTTATTTTTCTGAAGACTATGCGTGACTACATGTTGCTGCACGAACGTATGGTGTCACGGATGTCAGCCTTCTGCCCTGGCCTATGAGGTTACCAGACCTGTAGCCAATCGAAAATGTGTGATTATGGTGAAACGACGGGTAGAGCATTGTGACTCAATGCCAACCACCACGGATGAACTTGGAAGTAAGTGAATACAGCATGGACGGCTTTACACAGGACGCCATTCACGCCTTATACGCATCGATGCTATCAAGCATGGAGCAAGCTATCAGGGCCCATGTCGGATCCTGTGCCTACATGGCAACAGGGCACATCCTGAACAGGGGTGACTGAAATGCTAATCATTTCTGCAGAATATACTAACGTACATGTCCTGTGAATATGAGCCCTATCTCTAGTCTTTCAAGATACTCTGTTTTTTTCTGTACATGAGTGTGTTACGTTGCACCAAAAATGCTGAAGTTATTATTTAAAGCTCTCTTAAAGAGCAAGTTTATTGACTTGTACCAGTGCAATATTGGATATTTGCTGTGATAAATTATAGGCATTTTCTTTTTATGTGTTTCCTACAAACGAAATACAACGAATACAGCTTATTAACTGTGTGGTGGCTAAAATTATTTCACTTATGCTAACCCATAGGTAGAACATTATGTTGTCATTTACCTTATAATAGTAATTTTCTTCGCCATATATACAAAAAGTTTGCTGGAAACTATAACAAAATGAATCCTGCCTACAGAAGATCTGTTCCTCAACACACAGGACTCATAGCTAACGATATGGCTTCAAGATGCCTTGGTTCACTCTGACGTCACTAAATGTTGGATCGTACAAGAGGTACCAATTTTATAGCTAGTACAAATAAGGAGCCGGTACAATGTAGCCAACTCTCACCTATATTCAGCAGTTATAGTTTTTTTTTTATTTTTATTTGACGTGCGAAGTTTCAGCTGTGAAGACGCACACATTCAGAGTACCTCTATAATTACTTCCGTCTTTGTAGCGGAATTAATAAATAATCGTTCCTTTCACAGACCTGACGTTTTCTTTCAGATGGAGAAGCTTTGTTGCTCTCGTATGTCGCCATCTCATAAGACAGATAAGGTGACGGGTTTCTTCCAATGTGCTGACAAAGCACTCGTTCAAAACATGAACTGCCATTTAGGCTGCTATCTCGGTCATTGTGATTCTGGTGTCGTATCTATTGTCTCATACACGACTTTTTGTGGCAGTCTTGTTATTTGAGCTACACATTAAAGTCAAAATTGCGTTTGTGAAACTGTACTAGAAGCTGAACATTGGTATCACTATGTGCTCCTTCGCATCTAGTTTCCAGCCTCACCCACTTGCTTCTTGCAGTAGTTGCAACTTCTTTCTACCTCAGTGTAATGCAGATATCGTAAATAAAATTTCATTCTAATATTTAATTCCACTGAAATTCAACTTTTGTGAGCATTGTTTTTTGAGAATGATATAAATACCATAATCTTACCATGTTCTCGCGTAATATAACTCAACCTCATCTTAGCTCTCGCCAATAGTACGCATGTAATAATGCTCTACGTTTATCACATGCAATGTTGTGCATAATTCGTGGTCTGCTTGTTGGTCCCGCACGCAACATAGTTGGAAGACTAAAACTGACAGTCACACATCGACTAACCATCACTATACGTATGTGTATGCACAGTCAATTTCGAGAATGGCAGTTTTACACCACGTCAGGAATAGATATACACGACTGTGAAGTCATCTCCGTAGATTCTCGGACCACCACGCAGTTATCATCGAAATCATAGATTTTCCCCCACTATTATAGAGAAGAGGCACTGCAGCCTGCTCAGCTTTGAGTGGTCAAAAATAGTGTTCTGCGATGTATTGATTAAAAACAGTCTTGATTGAAATTTTAGTTTTTTTTTTTATTTTTCAGCGACGCGTTTCGCGTTATTTAGGCATCTTCAGGTTATCTATATACAAAACAGAGAACAAATACATCTATTTAAGAATCGCGATCGCGTTGTGCAGACATGGATAACCTATGAGCATGTATAAACAGATCACCTACTGAAAGAGCAAATACCTTAATTTGGTATTTCTTAGAAGAATCCTTTAGTCAGTGTAGCCAAAGGGCATCGTCAAATGTATCAGGCCAACATCGCCTTCGTTAAACTCAGTAAAAACTGGAAACATAAATTAGGAAAATCGTTGCCTTTGCTAGATGGACGCGAGAGGCACCAAAGGTCTGCATAACGCGTTCCCGTTCACAGGAGTGAGTAACAGAGTAAGATGGGGGCTCAGGTAGTAAGCATAATGCGCTACAGCGTCGTGTGCCAGTACTGAAGCCCAATGCAGAATCACCTCAAGAGGTGGCGCTGCGTCGCAGAAGTGATAACATGAGAGATGGTAAACTGGATATACATACCCACAAAAACTTTATAACTGTAATGCACATAAAACATTGATAAGATGGAATTACTAGGGGCAACACCTGTGCATAACTTATCCTGAAATTTTGACGAAGTAAAATATAAATGAAGGCGTTAAATTTAAAATGAGAAAACAAGGTGTATAATACAACAAAGATATGCAGTGCATAAACAGATTTTTCGTATCATATACCACTAGAACGAGAACATTAAAAACACAGAATTGTAATTTCAGATAAAGAGGCCATCATTCGGAGCTACAACTTCTAGCAAGAAAACTTTTTTATAAAATACAAGTAAAACTATTAGGATTAAAAATACACACCAACGTGGAAGATGGACGCTATGCGTGTAAACTCCCCTTCCCCTTTTTTTATAGCTACACTGAAATGTGTAAAATGCGTCATCATTTAAAGCGGCAAACTCGCAAGTATCCTATTTGAGTAAAAAAAAAAAAATCCAAATGGCTTGGCTAAGAAGGCGACATAAGTCCAGAGAGGAACAGGGCTCATATTTGGGCAGAATTACGAGAGCTCCAGGATTATATTAATAACATCGATTTCATAACTTCCAAAAAGGCCTGACTGGCGCCAAATATTTGGCCGTTAAGGAAAGACAAATCTTTGTCTTCCGTATGCCTAAATATTTCAATTTCTTCCAAAATGTTTAACTTCTTACCCTTTTGCGCAAAATGCAAAATATTAAGATTTTGTACTTGCGGAGGACTATGGCCACTGGCTTTAAGGTGTTGGGCAAAGGCAGAGTTCTGTTTTACCTGTCCCCATCGATTAAGAAGATGTTCTTGCAATCTAATTTTGAAGGTTCTGCCTGTTTGTCCAACATATCCTGCATTACAATCGCGACACTCCAACAGTTATACCCCCGATGCCAAAAGGTTGTTCTTTTTAGGTGATTCATTATGTATGTACATAAACTGGAGATTGGTAGCCGCGGAAAATACTATACGAGAGCCCACTCGCCGGAAAAGTTTTGCCAGTTCATAACTAAAATTGCCCATAAATGGCAAAGAAATGTAATTGTGCTGCGCGACAGAAGGTGCATTGGGTGAACTACGAAGGGGCATCGTTCTTTTGTCTTGGTATATCTTATCAACGAGCGCAACACTATAGCCATTATTACGGGCGATATACTTTAGATTGTCAAGTTCTCTATTAACTGCGTCTTCAGATAATAGGAATTCGCATAGACGCGTGATCATAGCTCTAAAAAAACTAATCTCATGCTGGCGAGAACGGCAGGAAGAAGCATGAACAATAGCATCTGTGGTCGTGGTTTTTCTAAAAATATCTATGAATACTTTGCTATCACGTAGCTGTAACCGCAGATCTAGGTAACTTAGGACTCCGTCAGTATTCATATCCTCATGTGTGAAAATCATCTTTGGGTGGAGGGCATTAAATTCATCAACCAAACCCGAAATTTCTGATTCATTGCCATTAAACACAACCAGAATGTCGTCAACATAACGCCGATAAAATAATTTATTTGACAAAATTGCAACCAAGACTGTTTTTAACCAATACTGTTAAACCCTGGTTTGCTGTATGCCACATATGGACTGGAAGAAGTTCTGCGAAGGTCATCGAACACGGTTTCTCCGCAAGTGGATTTTTAGTAGCACTCGTCAGTTGTGGGATAAACTTATGAAAACTGATATTCGTAAATGTTCAGTAAAGTAGCGTATAATATCAGTGAAACTAGAAGGAAAAATATCGAATATTATTATACGATGGTTCGAGAACTCCCAGGAAAGAGGGTAACAGAGACATATATCTCACGAATTGATGAAATTCTGAAAGAAGATCCTATAATTGCAAGACAAATAAGTGAGAGGCAAAACAATCGGATGCAAAGATAACTGATGCATTCCAGACAAAAGAAAAGATGGAACATTTATGACCATTAGAGAACGGAAGATGGGCAGACAGAGATTTTTAGTAAATGCAATGCCTTTCCCCTGGACGATAGTGATAATACGGAAGATAGTAAGTGTCATTTCCAAAGACTATACAGAAAACTACCATAAGAACAAGATAGCTAATTTGTTAAAAACTGCACGACCTACCTCACCAACGGAAATATCACTATGTTGGTAGAGCCCATTCCTAAAAATTAACTCAAGACATTATAAATTACTTGCCAATAAATAGGAGTCCAGGCACTGACTGCATACCACATGAATTTTCCAAAGTCTTCCAGATGCTTATCAAAACTGATTTCTCGGAGCTCAAGGAAGAAAAACAACGATTACGTCAAATTTTTTCAGCAAATGAACCAGCAATTATAGTCCTTGTGCCGAAAACTTTGAAACCAAGAAGAATAACTAATTACACGTCAGTAACTTTAATAAGTGTAGACTCAAAAATAGTGGTTTCTGTAACAGCTGCAAGACTTAAAGAGACTCTTACAGGAGATTATCTGGCCTGGCCAAGCGTGTAGTGTTCCCAATAGAAAGATCATAGATGGACTTTGCTCTCTGAGAGTCTAGACCTTTCTCTCACGGTCGTACCAAAACAGAATGACAGGATCATTGACCTAGAAAATGCTTTTGAAAAGGTCAGTCATCGGTAGCTGAGGACTGTGTTAGAAAACTATAAAATCCCATAGGCCACACTAGATCTGCTACTGCGAGACCAGAATCCAATGGTCTCAAAAATACTGATAAAAGGCCACTTCTTTAAATAGGTTTCAGTTCAGCGTTCAGTCTGACAGGGATGCCCGTTATCCGTGATATTGTTTATACTTTCCTTGAAACCTGTGATCCTCTCAATCATCAACCGAACGTCTGGACTACATGTCGGTTAAAGCCGAGGATATAACTAATGTAATCACGCAGCATCAGGGCGCAGAGAAGATAAGGCATACAAGTAAGGTAGGACAGGAGCAATATAAATAACCACAAAATCCCACTCCTCTGGTTGAACGGAAGTTCAAAACTCATTCCACATCGCTTCAAAGAGGGCAACATAATGGATGTGATCGGCGTTAAGCTGAAGAAGCACATGAACGGACTGTAACAAACGACGGAGCTGATCCCCCTTGGTACACAATACAGGTCATAACACTATTGCAGAAACAATGAGAAACACATGCCAAATTTAAACGAACGCAAAACTCCAATATCGGCAACCTTTTACAGAAGCTCGAAAGTTAGCTGGGATTTCAATGCGAGATGCTTATAATAGTTTCCACAACGAATATTTGTCTCGGACCCTGGCAGAAAATCAAAAGAGATTCTGGTCGTATGTGAAGTATGGTTGCGGCAAGACACAGCCAGTGCCTTCTCTGAGCGATAGCAATGGAAATACTATCGGCGACAGTGATGGTAAAGCGGAGTTACTAAACACAGTCTTCCAAAATTTCTAAAAGTAACTTAGAAGTTGATTACCTCGGAGTAATGAAGCAACTTAAATCACTTAATAAAAGCAAGTCTTCCGGCCCAAATCACATACCAATCAGGTTCCTTTCTGAGCATGCTGATGCAATAGCTCCATACTTAACAATGATGCATAACCGCTCGCTCAATGACATAACAGATCAGTACCAAAAAACTGGAAAGTTGTGCAGGTCACACCAATATTCAAGAAAGGTAGTAGCATTAATCCACTAAATTATGGGTCCATATCATTAACATCATTATGCAGCAGGATTTTTGAACATATATTGTGTTCGAACATTGTGAGTAAAACAGAAGTGACAGCCAGCGTTCCCCAAGGCAGTGTTTAGGCCCTTTGCTCTTCCTTATTTATATAAGCGATTTCTTTGACAACCTGAGCAGCCGTCCTATGTTGTTTGCAGATGACGCTGTCGTTAATCGTCTAGTAAAGTCGTCAGAAGATCAAACAAATTGCAAAACGACTTAGAAAAGATATCTGTATGGTATGAAATTTGACAATTGACCATAAATAATGAAAAGCGTGAGGTCATCCACTTGAGTGCTAAAGTGAATCCGTTAAACTTCGATTACACGATAAATCAAATAAATGTAAGGGCTGTAAATTCTACTAAATACCTACGAACTACGAACACAGCACATCGAAAAATTTGGGGGAAGGCGAACCAATGATCGCGTTTTATTGGCGGAACACTTAGAAAGTGCAACAGATCTGCTAAAGAGACTGCCTACAGTACGCTTGTCCGTCCTGTTTTGCAGTAATGCTGCATGGTATGAGATCCTTACCAGATAGGATTAACGGGGTACATTGAGAAAATTCAAAGAAGACATTTTTTGTATTGCTGCGAAGTGGGGGAGAGAGTGCCACTGTTATGATACAGGATTCCTTGTAGGTATCATTAAAGCAAAGGCGTTTTTCGTTGCGGCGGAATCATCTTATGAATTTCCTATCACTTGCTTTTCCTCTGAATGCGAAAATATTTGGCTGACGTCGACCTACATGGGAAGAAATGATGATTTACAAAAAGAAAAAAAGGGAAATCAGACCTCGCGCGGAAAGATATAGGTGCTCGTTTGCTCGTGTTTCCCGCGCCTGTTGGAGATTGGAATAATAGAGAATTACTGTGAAGGTGGTTCGATGAATCCTCTGTGAGGCATTTAAGTGTGATTTGCAGAGTATCCGTTTAGATGAAGATGTAGATGAATGGTGGAGAAAGTAGGAGGGGCGTTAATAGCGAACCACGCCAGGAACTTAATTCTTATTCAGGAAATGCACCTACATTAGATATGCTGGCACTCTGAAAATTGTGGTATACAGCTCAAATAATACACATAGAGCAAAAATATATTTGTCAAGTCTACAGCGTGGTCTACCTTGAAATTGATACTACACCGTATAGCAAGAGACCAGTAAACGAAACCGTTCAGTGAAGTAGGATTAAGCTTAAAGATTGTGATAAAAAATGCACAGCCCTCTTAATTTAAAAGCTTATAAAATTTTGGAGCCAACCAACAAGGCAGTCGTATCTATTAAAGGCCGCGTTGGGAACCACCAAAAAAGTGTAGCTCTCTGAAGGATACACTCGTATGTACCTCGCATTCTGAAAATCATAGAGGGAATTCTAGGAACCCTCCCAAATGAAAAGAATTTCTCTACGATTAATGTTATGGATGAACTGCTGAAGGAAACAGTACATATACACCAATCTGTCAAATAAAATACAAAGACATTACCTAGAAGGCAGCATTGTGTAACTTTTCGAAAGTGAGTGTACGCTCAACCCTGCGCCCGGCCTTTTACTTGTTGTGAAACGATATGTATCGGACAGCATCACAGCGATACCAACTGCGAGTCACGGGGAACCCGTACTGTGAACACTGTGGCTTGACTGGCACGGCGTTGCACCGAACAACGATCTGTTCGAGAGTCATAGGACTATGGAAACGGACTAAATTTAAATGGGAAATGCTATTAAAAACAACAACGGCAGAAATTAACACCGAGAAGATAATGTACACGCATTTAAAAATATTCCCTGCTTCAAAAACGAGAACATTCACCTGGCTTACACAGGGTGCGAAAAAACAGAAAGACAGTATCAGACGAAGACACGTGGATAAAGGAACTAGTGGCCTCATTTGCATGTATTTGGCACTACATGAGCGTAATGAAATCTAACATGTGGATGTCTTTACTGAAAATTAAAAGTATTTCGCAGAAAGTATATAGATAAACAAAGTGTTTGGACTAACTAATCTTAATGGAGAAAACCAGAAAAACTTAAAGCATCACATTCACGTATGTCGTGCAAAGCTGATGCACCATACAACACTTCTCTAGAAATGAAAACAATATATGCTCATGTTTCTTATTACAACACGTCCTAGAAAAGTCAAAGTTAATGAAAAATTAGAATGTTCGTGTTCACAGACTTTCTACAACTTAATTAACATGAGTAAGTCGTAGCATATGTTCAGAATGACCACCGTTTTCATGTTGTTACAGAGTGTAGCGACGATGCTGACTTTGGTGTTTTCTCAGAAATACACCAGTAGTAGTCTGAATCACTTATGTTGCCGCCATAATGCGACCTGCGAAGTCCTATCCATCCTAAATAGTGTTGCACACACGCCGTCTTTCATGGTACCCCAGACGAAAACAATCCTGCGGTCTCAAATTTGGCGAAAGTGCAGGCCACCACGTTGGTCCACGGCGTCCAATCCATCTGTCAGAAAAAGTCCTTTCTATGTGATCTCGGACAGCGCGCCCAAAATGTAGAGTTGCGCGGTCATGATGGAACAAAAGGTTCTGCCTAACACCAAGCTGTACATCCTCCAGCAGCGCAGGTAATATTTGTTGCAAAACCACAACGTACAATAAGTATTCAACCTTTGAGGTAACATGCAAGGGCGAATGATTGAGTCATTGACCATTCATAACCCGCATACGTATTTACAGCGAACTGCTCTTGTAGGAGGATTCAGCAGCGCCCAAACGTGGCTGTTGAATTCAAAATGCCTTCACGGCTAAAGCGAGCCTCTTCCATAAAAAATACATGTTCAGGGAATGTTACAGTCGCACTATTCGTTGTAGGAACCAGTCAACAAATTCCAGGCACCTAGGGAAGTCGTCCGGACCCACACCTTCTACCTCTGTAAGTGTAAATGATACACACCAAACTGACGAACGATATTAAAGTCGTGAAGCCGGTTCACGCCTAATTATTGAGCGATCTGTTTGGTATTTGATCTTACTCAATGCGATGTAACACATCTTCGTCAATCTCAAGTGTACGAACAGGGGGCCTCCTGACTGTATCGTACTTATTAGCTCGAAAAGATCCCGTCTCTACCATACGTCTATCAACTGACACAAAAGTTTTTCTCTGAGGCGGTCTACGATGAGGATAGCGTTCCTGGCAAATCCTAATAGCCTCACTTGCACTGCCAATAGCATGTGCCATAGTCCAAGTGCATGTCACTTAGCTTATTCCATGCGAAACCAAATTCCATGTTTCTGCTGCACAACACTCACTCACTCACTCCTTGGTACCTGCTCTAGTAGGACCACTGCACCTACTGGCTCTGAGCACAATGCGACTTAACTTCTGAGGTCATCAATCGCATAGAACTTTTTTTTTTTGGTCATCAGTCTACTGACTGGTTTGATGCAGCCCGCCACGAATTCCTTTCCTGTGCTAACCTCTTCATCTCAGAGTAGCGCAACCTACGTCCTCAATTATTTGCTTGACGTATTCCAATCTCTGTCTTCCTCTACAGTTTTTACCCTCTACGGCTCCCTCTAGTACCATGGAAGTCATTCCCTCATGTCTTAGCGGATGTCCTATCATACTGTCCCTTCTCCTTATCAGTGTTTTCCACATATTCCTTTCCTCTCCGATTCTGCGTAGAACCTCCTCATTCCTTACCTTATCAGTCCACCTAATTTTCAACATTCGTCTATAGCACCACATCTCAAATGCTTCGATTCTCTTCTGTTCCGGTTTTCCCACAGCCCGTGTTTCACTACCATACAATGCTGTACTCCAGACGTACATCCTAAGAAATTTCTTCCTCAAATTAAGGCCGGTATTTGATATTAGTAGACTTCTCTTGGCCAGAAATGCCTTTTTTGCCATAGCGAGTCTGCTTTTGATGTCCTCTTTGCTCCGTCCGTCATGGTTATTTTACTGCCTAGGTAGCAGAATTCCTTAACTTCATTGACTTCGTGACCATCAATCCCACTACTTCTCATTACCTTCGTCTTTCTCCGATTTACTCTCAAACCATACTGAGTACTCATTAGACTGTTCATTCCGTTCAGCAGATCATTTAATTCTTTTTCACTTTCACTCAGGATAGCAATGTCATCAGCGAATCGTATCATTGATATCCTTTCACCTTGTATTTTAATTCCGCTCCTGAACCATTCTTTTATTTCCATCATTGCTTCCTCGATGTACAGATTGAAGAGTAGTGGCGAAAGGCTACAGCCTTGTCTTACACCCTTCTTAATACGAGCACTTCGTTCTTGATCGTCCACTCTTATTATTCCCTCTTGGTTGTTGTACATATTGTATATGACCCGTCTCCCCCTATAGCTTACCCCTACTTTTTTCAGGATCTCGAACAGCTTGCTCCATTTTATACTGTCGAACGCTTTTTCCAGGTCGACAAATCCTATGAAAGTGTCTTGATTTTTCTTTAGCCTGGCTTCCATTATTAGCCGTAACGTCAGAATTGCCTCTCTCGTCCCTTTACTTTTCCTAAAGCCAAACTGATCGTCACCTAGCGCATTCTCAATTTTCTTTTCCATTCTTCTGTATATTATTCTTGTAAGCAGTTTCGATGCATGAGCTGTTAAGCTGCTTGTGCGATAATTCTCGCACTTGTCAGCGCTTGCCGTCTTCGGAATTGTGTGGATGATGCTTTTCCGAAAGTCAGATGGTATATCGCCATTCTCATATATTCTACATACCAACGTGAATAGTCGTTTTGTTGCCACTTCCCCCAATGATTTTAGAAATTCTGATGGAATGTTATCTATCCCTTCTGCCTTATTAGACCGTAAGTCCTCCAAAGCTCTTTTAAATTCCGATTCTAATACTGGATCCCCTATCTCTTCTAAATCTACTCCTGTTTCTTCTTCTATCACATCAGACTAATCTTCACCCTCATAGAGGCTTTCAATGTATTCTTTCCACCTATCTGCTCTCTCCTCTGCATTTAACAGTGGAATTCCCGTTGCACTCTTAATGTTACCACCGTTGCTTTTAATGTCACTAAAGGTTGTTTTGACTTTCCTGTATGCTGAGTCTGTCCTTCCGACAATCATAACTTTTTCGAAGTCTTCACATTTTTCCTGCAGCCATTTCTTCTTAGCTTCCCTGCACTTCCTATTTATTTCATTCCTCAGCGACTTGTATTTCTGTATTCCTGATTTTCCCGGAACATGTTTGTACTTCCTCCTTTCATCAATCAACTGAAGTGTTTCTTCTGTTACCCATGGTTTCTTAGCAGCTACCTTCTTTGTACCTATGTTTTCCTTCCCAAATTCCTAGAACTTAGGACTAATTAAACCTAACTAACCTAAGGACGTCACACACATCCATGCCCGAGGCAAGATTCGAACCTGCGACCGTAGCGGTCGCTCGGCTCCAGACTGTAGCGCCTAGAACCGCACGGCCACTCCGGCCGGCACTGCACCTACTGAAGGCGGTTAAAGGGTACTTAAAAAATCTGCATTACATGTCGGTCCCACCTACTGGCGGTGAGGAGAGTGGAGTTTGTTTGCACATGGCAAACACAAAAATGGTTCAGACGGAAGGCCATCACACAGCGGAAATAATGTTGATACATGTAGCGCCGTAAATATGCAACTGCAACCTTTACCTTCAATATGCAAATTCCTTCGTTTCATTTTTTCTTTTCGCTCTACATTTTTGCTCAAACTGTTTTTCTTTACTCAGTATATTCACACATAAAGTACACCATCGATGATCGATGTGAACCTGTAACTGAATTCAAACAATATTTCAACCAAAAAAGGAACAAAACTATTATCACCAATTGGAAAAAGAAAAAAATTGGTCCAGTCATACACTTTTTATAAAGATAAGGGTATATAAAAAGAAAAAAACAAAATAAGAGGAAAAGTTTCATGTTTATGTAGAAGTACAGTGCAGTTTCATAATTTAAAATAAAGTGAGAATTTTTTTAATGGTTTGCGTCACTGTCTCTAGACGGTGGGGACCTACATTAGATTTCCGGACAGCTCAGAGATGTTCTTCTTTCAGCGATTTAGTGATGATGTTGTCATAATCATACTATTGCATCTGCAGCGACACACAAGTCGCTGAAGTGGCGTCGAACAGAAAAATTTGTACCAGACGACCGAATAGCTCCCGATGGTGCTTTTTGACCAATAATGCCATACCATCATTTTACTAGCATGTTATTATTTCACACTTTCAATAGCGAAACACAACCTCTTTAGCATTCCCATTTATCTCCCCATGTTATTCAGCCACTCATGTCTCTAAATGAAATTATTTACTACACACTTTGCAGTAAATATCAGTAGTGTGGCAAGAGGGCAATGATTGCAGTCTGCATCCTTGCCAAATTTATTCAAGATGACGGATCATGCCCCACTACTTTGCCTTCCTGTGGTGTGGAGAATGCAACGTCGCAATAGTGATATCCTGGGTTTTAGCGTCTCCCCACTCCCTCACCTCCACTCCCCCACTTCCTCAAATCTCCAACTTCCCAACCTCACCCCTAGCTACCTGAAAAATGATGAGAAGTGTTCCTCAGTCTGTCCTGAACTATTGGAGTGGAAGTGTTACAGGTTGGTTTATTTCCTTTATTTTGGGTGTAATGATTTTCTAAATTGGAGGCAGATGTTTGCAGTGTGTTCAACTGACGAGACAATGGTGCTCAACTGAGGATACAACGGAGGACTGCGCCCACAGCACTCCACATGAGGATTGGAAAGGAAAGATAATGGAGGAGTGTATGAAGAAGATTACTCTTCAGCAAATAATGGTGATGCAGCGAAAGAGTTTGAAGATGCATTTTGCATTGCACACAGATAGTTGCTTGCGCTGTAACTGTGTACCTTTTTTTGTAAATGGCCCATCAATATACCTAAGAGATGAATGTGCACTCTTCAACAACCCCAGACTGACTGAGCTAGTTCACAATTCCACCACGAGAGGGCACTCGCGCGCTAAGAAGCTGCCCGGTTTGAGGCGCCATGTCACGGACTGCGCGGCACCTCCTGCCCGAGGTCCGTGTCCTCCCTCGGGCGTGGGTGAGTGTGTTGTTCTTAGCATAAGTTAGTTTACTTTAAGTAGTGTGTAAATCGAGGGACCGATTATCTCAGCAGTTTGGTCCATTAGGAATTCACACACATCTGAACATTTTAGAGGGCACTCAAAGCAGTGACATCACTACTGGAAAATTTGATAGGAACAAATACGAATGCGGCATCTGTTCATGACATATGGAATATAAGGCGAACACAGTACCTCGGTCAGCAGAAGGACCGTGAAGCACAAACAGCAGCAGCAGCCGAGATAGCCCAGAATCTCCTGACAGAATGGGATGTAGTGGAAGAGTAAATATTCATTACATGACTTTTTGCTTCTGCTGCTTCTTTTTTGTCCAGCTCCATTTCTTTGCCCCACATGTAATGGCTCTACCTCTTCTTTTTTCAACAGCTGAGATGACCTCCAGCATGTCCAGACTTGAAGCAGTGGCAATGGCCTCCATTGTGTTAAGACTTGCAGTGGCCTCCAGCTTGTTGGGTCTTGGAGTGGCAGCCAATACATGGGATGCTGCAGCGCCTCTGGTCAGCATGATGGGTCAGGATATGGTGCTGCTGTTGTCTGTGCCACTCATCGATGAATACACCCAGCCTGCCCCTGACACACAGAAGTGAACCAGGGGAGTCATGCAGCGTGGTGCAGGTCAGTACTACACTCAGTCATACAACCATCCACTGAACTGTAGAACGTCCCAGCGATACTGCAAGGACAGAGTGTGGATGTGGTGATTGAGGAGATGTTAACAGCTCCCCATGCACTTCTACTACTCATGTACACATACAATTTAACTGCTATTGGATCTAAGTTTCTGATTATAGGCAGAGAAGCCGCACTTAGTGACCAGTTTCTGGCGATGATGATCAAAAATGCAAAAACGCAATGAGCTCAAACGGGGAGAATTACGTTTTGTAGCAACCTGCATCACTGCTCAGATGACTATCGAGTACAACTCAAATGAGTCACCCTTGGGTATTTAGTGTGCAGGTCTGACACTGTTTGCCACATCAATGTACAATAATGCGGTGCTCAGGGTGAGTCCTGGTGACTGATGCGTTTATTTAAAGCCTCCCTCTATAGTGGCCTTATTTGCATTAGGGTCTGTGACATCTCTTGCGTTAGATAGCCTGGAATAATGGCGATCCCGCCATCGAGCTCTATAAAATCAGTGATGTTGTGTACAGTCTCCATGTGTATAGTGCACATGTAGATGATTTAGAACAGTGCTTTAGTTCATGTATCAATGCAGTGCCATTGTCGACTTTGATAGCGATTGATTCCATCCATGCTAGGTTTGCGTATGAAATACCCAAGTTTTGTGATCTTACCAAAAAGTTGAAAGAAATACATGAATAATTAGTGTTCTTTTTTAATTACAGAATGTATGTATAGCCACCTCGAATGTATATTTGTTGTCAAGTTGTCCATGGTTTCGACATCTCTAAGGCGGTCTTCAGCATAATAAAAATTACGTAGGTTTAAATGTAATCACGCCATAGGTGAAAAACATCCGAACAAAAATGCTCTTGTCAAGTTGAAATTACCACTGCATGCAGTTGCTTGGCCCTAAGCGACCTTGTGACCGCCATTATATTTCAATGGAACATTTTATTCCAATTGACAAATATGTTATATTTTTAAAGTTTAATTTTTATTCCTGTGATAATTTCAATTCAATAAGAGCTTTTTTGCTCAGATGTTTTTCACCTATGGTGTGATTACATGTAATCCTATGTAATTTTTATTCTGATGGAAACTGCCTTAGAGCTATCAAAACCTTGGTCAATTTCACAATTCAGCTACGGTGGCTATACATACATTCTGTAATTTAGGTTAACACACGGTTATTGGACTTCAGCCTGCAACAGTGTTAAAAATTTCAATTTAGTATGTGTATGAAACAGTTATTCAAGAAAAACTGTGAAAAATTAACCAGAGGATTTTTTTGTTGATTTAATATTTAATTGAACCTATGTACCATTGCTGTATCTGTGTGTGTGTGTGTGTGTGTGTGTGTGTATGTATGTGTGTTCGTGTGTGTGTGTGTATGTGTGTACATGCACACACAACATATATATATATATATATATATATATATATATATATATATATATATATATATATATATATATACACTGCATGCCAGTACCTGATGTAGTCGGTAATATGGCAGGGTGGTTGGAGCATACTTGTCACAGGGACTTTGTTACTCGTTCCTTGATGGTGCGGGAGAGCAGAAAAAGAAGAAGATGAAGAACGGGATACCCCTTCCAGTGGCGTCTCCCGCCAGTGTACGGGTCGTGCGCCAGCCTCTGTATAAAGTTAGGAATTTATGTTATTAATTGTAATCAGTATAAAGTACATTATGTCTGTGATTTTTCTTGATAGTGCTTCAACTTAACTGTCTACCAGCCTAGCCCCCGGCAGTAGGCAATGCGTTAAACATGAGCCAAGGCACTGGCCCGGTTTCGCCACTTCATTTACTCGCTGAGCGAGTGTCACTGCGCATTCGTCAGGCTGACATCTGTTGTGTTGCTTATGTCTTGTGTTCCTTGCGTACATGAGGATTGCGGTATTTTTGAAATGAGAGTGAAAGAATCCTTTTTCATTACTGTCTTGGACGGAGAAGAAAACAAATTATTGACAATGGCAGACCATGTCCCGACTTGGCAGTATTAATGTGTGTAAAAGTAAAGTGTGGTTTTACTGGAATTGGATTTTTTAGGCATTTTCTTAACGAGTTTTATGAGCTATCAGCCTGGCTTTGCGACTGTGAACAAAGGAAATTAAATGGAGTTTCTTCTTGCAACTGCCCAGTTTTATCCTCCGCTGAAAGAACATTTCTTAACGTCCATAGTTTTCCGCGGCACATTGGCCAAGCATTCAAAATGATTCAACAACTGCAGTAGCTGACGTTTTGGGAGATGAAATCTGTAATGAAATTAAGATTACGGATTTTGTGTATATTATGCTTCGTGAAATGTCAGATATAGGCAATAAATCATAGAAAAAAGTCGTGTAACGATTCTTGGGTTTCTCGATGTGAGCGCTGACCAAACTGGAACAGCTCTTTTTAATCATGCCGATGAAACAGTGTAACAATGGAACTGTAGGGGTAAACTAATTGATCAAACCTGTGATGGTGCTGCTATCATGAGAGGCCACCTAAATGTACTACAAAGTTCTAGAAAACTAAAGTTCTAGAAAACTGCTGTGATCATGTAAGATACCCGCTACTGCAACAACCATTATAATGTAACAAGGACATAAAGTATTTTTTCTGGTCTTTAATCACTACCTGAATTTTTTCTCATTCTTCTAAGAGGTTCCGTGAGCTTCAAACATTCATGTCCTGAAAACTGCCATCATTTTCTAATACCCAATGTAATTGTGCCTCTGTACCTACCCATACAGTCTCTGAGAACAGAGAAACATTGATAATGTTCTTTGAATACGTTAGTGAAAGAGCAAACTTCGAACGTGTTATTGAAATGACAGCAAATGGATTTTGTAGCTTCCTGAAGGATTTCCAGAACATATTTCTATTAAAGATTTTGTCCAACTTACCCATTCAGATATTTTGTTTAGTATACTTCAAACCAAAAACATTAATATTTGACATGTTAGTATGAAAGTTACCGAATTTCAAATGCAACTGCAAAAGGAAAGAGTTTCGAGGCAGTGTGGTCTTCCGTTCACGTTACGTTGAGAAATGAAGAGGTGATTGAAACAAAAATGAGAAAATTGGACACTGAAGCACATCAAGATTATTTCAGGCGAATCTGTTATGAAATTAGTGATAACGACAGCAATTAGTTAACAATTACATTTACAGTATTTGGAAAGCCGGATTTTTTTTAATTTGATAAATCCAACAATAATGGGTAATATTTTTTTTAAAAAAGAGAGAGGCTTCTTCCAACGATATATTCAGTAAAGCGAACCCTATTTGAGGCAGTGTTTTCGACATAAGCAAACTCCAAAACGAACTTCATGTAAGGAATGCTTCTAACTAAGGCTCCGGCAAAACACCAGTTCAGATTGCAAGTTATCTACTGGAAATGACTTTAATGAGTGGATTTACAAAAATACACAAATTAGCATTGCTGGTCTCAACAATTCTTTCCACTAGTCATCTGTTGGGAAGTCATTCTCGTAACTGCCACTCTGCTCAAGAGTAGAACTGGATGACTAACTTCAGTCTTATCTCCATGGAGAAAGAATTATTTGTCTACTGATGAGAAGACAAATTCAGGTTCTACGAAGCAGTAACCAAGAAATTTCTGGAGAAACAAGGAATGATGGATTTCTAAATCAAAATGGCTCTGAGCACTATGGGACTCTACTTCTAAGGTCATCAGTCCCCTAGAACTTAGAACTACTTAAAGCTAACTAACCGACATCACATACATCCTTGCCCGAGGCAGGATTTGAACCTGCGAGCGTAGCGGTTGCGTGGTTCCAAACTGAAGCGCCTAAAACCGCTCGGCCAGTCCGTCCGGCGATGGATTTCTAGTTCAAATAACTTTATATGGACTGCTTTAGTGCTTTTAGTTTTTTAGTATATTTAACTTGTTAAAATGTCGTCTCATATTATTTCAAATCGATTTTTTTAAGTAATTCAGTTTCACCGATAACATTTCAAAATTATACGAATACTTAAGATGTCCACATGGATGTCTAACACTCATCTAGGTATGTGACACATGCGGCAGCACCGTTGACCCCCGGTTTTCCCGTCCACCATTGCACTCCTGCAGTCAATGGATCCTCCGGACAATGTGACACACATTCTATAATCGGTGTGGTATCCAGCTCCAAATTGAGATTCTGGTGAAGCTCACTTCAGCCAGTACTAAATGGCTGGTGAAGTTGCACGTAATACTGACGATCATTCTTATAAAGTCAGAGAATATGACATTGCGTCTGAACTTCAATTGGCGTATGGATGCTTAATGCATCTCCTTATATACGACAGTCCAGAACGCATAGAACTCCGAGCAACAAGAGGAAGCAAGAATACATAAACGCATGATGGACGAAGCATTCATCGGGAAAGGACTGTACCTGAAACCGTACAAGAAAGGTCTAGGTCTCTTCGTCATTACAAGAAGTCCCTTAGCCATCCTAGCAGATAGAGGGATTAGAAATACAGGTCTGTTTAAGATTCTCAGAAATAAATTTAACATTCCAAAATTCTATGGTATTCATTACAGAAGAGTATGTGGGAATCCAGGGAATGTGGAATTATGAATTTAGATCTGGCTGGAGTATCTGGAACCCACTGGATACCGCATGCAAAAAAAAGATAAAAATACAAATATCGTCAAATATTTCGGCTCATTTGGCGACCTGCAACCTCCGGAGGAATTCCGACGTTATTTCACAAGCAGAGGACAAGTGTTCTACAACTTTCAACGCTGTCAAGACTTGATTACATACCGGTGTGGTCATCGACACGTCATGTTCCTCTTGACATCTACAAACAAGGATATATAAGGAGGTGCGTTAAGCATCCATGCACCAGTTGAAGTTCAGATGCAATGTCATATTCTCTGACTTTGTAAGAAGGATCATCAGTATTACGTGCACAATACTTTCCACGAATTGGCTTAACAATTGTAGAATGGAGTATTATGCTGATCGGGCTGGAGACACACAACAGCATCCCAAACAACACAGAGGCCAACAATAAATTGCATCTGGAAATCAATGGTAGAAAACAAAATTGTGAAAATAAAACCTGGTGCGTACGATATTGATGATCTAAGCGAAGTTTCAAAACAGTCTGTAAAAGGAGTTATGCTATATACAAACATCATTACTCGTAAACCAAAAATAAATGAGGTGAATGCAGTGATAGACTTTAACCCGAAAGACACAATAGGACGTCTACTGGGTTTCACAAAAGTAATAAATTTCACAGATCTGATCAGACAATGCCGAGTACAACAGTGCAACGAACTCCTATTTCAACGAGAGATTGTTTCATAGCATTTACGGATTCTTCCCGTCAGCTGTTTCAGGGTATAAGATTGTTGAGACTCCCAGTAACGCCATATACCTCTCAGTGACTGTTCAGGCACTGGCCTGTCTGGAGCTGTGTATTGTGGACGAGAATAATAAATTTGTTGAGTTCGTGGCGTGGAAATCGTTGTGTGACTACATGTAAGGGGAACAGCGCACTATTGTGACCACGGCCAGACTTGCAGCTAGTCGGATGCGGCCAGGTTTGCATGGAAAGGTGCCGCGCAACGCGCCCTGAGCCGGCTGCGGCAGCCTCCCGTGCGGCCAGCACTTTGCCATGCGACCAGCCTCCAGCCAGCGCGCCGCTGCGGCCAAAGTTACACGCAGCTGAGAGGGGCAGCGCGCAAATGGCACTGCAAGTGTGTAGGCTGCCGTCAGTGTGGTTCCAGCTGTGGAGATATCTTACATTTTATTATTTGTTTGCTGCTGCATGTCTGCAGAAGGATCTTTCTGTCATCGTGGACTTTGATACGGAGAAATTTATTATAAGCATAAGGGAGAGGCCTGCTTTGTGGGACTTGTCATCTGAAAAATATGGTGACAAAAATATGAAAAAGAGAATGTGGGAGGGAGTGACTATGATGTTCGGGGGCAGAGAATGTGCAACACCGCAGGAACAAACCACGCTGTGTAAGTTCTATTACTTTTATTTATCTTTATTAACACAACATGTACAAATAATTCAGACTTCTTTCTTATATGGATACAGTGTCTGTTCTTTCGGACATATCCATATAAGTGTATAATTCTGGCAATACCGGCCATGACCTTCTTCTGTGAGGATGCACACATATTCCCCGAACTCTTACGGGACCTGGTAAGAATGTCTTCCACGAGTAATGATTGTGTTGGGGTGGGATACTACGAATGTAGTATGTGGTGTGGACATACAAGGTGAGCATGTGGGTCTCGCGGGAGGCGTGAACGAGATAGTCCATGCAGTTTCACTATCCTCTGTGCCTTCGGTGACTCAGATGAATAGAGCGTCCGCCATGTAAGCAGGAGGTCCCGGGTTCGAGTCCCGGTCGAGGCATACATTTTCACCTGCCCCGTTGATATATATCAACGCCCGTCAGCAGCTGAAGGTATTAATATAATTCTAATTTAATTAAGACGCCAGTGAATGTAATCCAACTGCCGTGACAGAGCACTGTACATCTACGTATTTGTACACAGCTGTGTAAGACACAACATGCCTTAACAATGTCTGTGGCGAAATCAACGTCCACATTCAGGGATCTGTGAAAGATATTCCACTTATTTGCCATCATCCCGAACGTGCACTCTACGAAACGTGTTCCTCGAGAATGATGATAGCTGAATACTTTTTTTGTGTCAAGCCGCAGACCTACATGTGGACATATAATTCTGTGTGACAGCGTGAAAGCATCGCCAGCAACAAATACATAAGGCACTGGCGTTTTGTTTACATCTTAAATTTGTTTGTCTTCCGGAATGTCTAAGTTATTAGACAGTATTCGCTTATAGAACACTGCTTGTTGAAATACCGTTGAGTCAGCACATTTACCATACGATCCCACATCTACAGAACAAATTTGTGGTTTGCATCACGAACAGCCATTAATACAATAGAGAAATATTTCTTATAGTCGAAGAACATTCATGCACTTTTTGCTGGTTTTACCTGTCGCACATGCTTTTCATCAACGGCCTGGAGACAGTTTGGGAAACTGGCCTTAGTTTCTAAATCTTTTGCTATTTGCAGCCAGTCGTTTTGGGTCGGTTCTGACAAACATTCATGTTTTAAGACAATCCAGATTGATGAACATGCTCTTCTTACAATTTCTCTGATTGTTGTTATTCCAAGTCGGAAAGCATGACGCAAATCAACGAACGAATTTCCAGTTGTCAGATATCTGAAAGGGAGAAATTACCGAATTATTTCACACTTTTGCGACATAGATTAGTTTTAAGGCAACCTTTTTTCTGAACAAAATGTCGTGAAATATTTTTCTAAGATAATCTAATAAACAGAACTGTTCTTATCATTTTCCTTCAATTAACGTATGTCCCATCAGTTGTTACCACATATGGTATGCGGAAACTCATCAACATATCACTGCTTGTAGCTTCCCTTTACAAAGAATAGACATTATTGGTAGCTAAGATAATATTTAATTTTTACAGGTATGTAGTTATAGAAGAAAATGCGTAACATTAAAGATTCATACAGCCGATAAAAACGGAGATTAACCGGTAAAATTGGTTCTGCAACTGCGTATAAGACGCCATATCTGTATTGTAATCTATCATTTCTGAATATTACCAATCCACCGCCGCATACACATAACAGCGTGTCACCTGCGAAAGCTCAGGGTCAGGCCACAGCAGAAAGTGAAGTTCGAAGTGGACCATGCCAGGCTAGGGTGCTCGGTAAGAAAAGGAAAGCAGAAAACGAAATTGGAAGAGAACTAATCGATGTTCTGCAAAGATCTGCAGAAGCCAGGGAGAAACTGGACACACAAATGATGACAGATGAGGACAGGCTTTTTTCTCTGCCTTTGGTCAGCGACTGCAAAATAATACCTCAGCATCTCAAGTTGTCTGCAAAACGACGAATCTTAAGCGTTACTGATGAAGCTCTATCTCATCCTAACTGTCGAAACACATCTTCCTACAAACATTATCCAGCGTACATTTTTCACGGTCGCCGGCCAGTGTGGCCGAGCGGCTCTAGGCGCTTCAGTCTGGAACCGCGCTGCTGCTACGGTCGCAGGTTCGAATCCTGCCTCGGGCATGGATGTGTGTGATGTCCTTAGGTTAGTTAGGTTTAAGTAGTTCTAAGTTCTAGGGGACTGATGACCTCAGAAGTTAAGTCCCATAGTGTTCAGAGCCCTTTGAACCATATTTCACCGTCCACAATCATCAGCCGAATATTCCTCACAACACCAGCCTCGATCTACATCGTTATCTTGTGATGGAACAGGATATTTTCATAAAACCTGTCCCACGCAGTCTCCTTCTTCTTCTTCTTCTTCACAAATAATAATTCACCACAATCTCCACCAAAAACCACAGATGACGGCAGTATTGATAATCGTGTTACATCACCACTACTTACATTTTTCAGTGAATCATTAAGTTAATATTACTTACCACATTATGTAACATTAACAATTTCATTATTGGTAAAAATTTTCTTTAATAAATCTTACCGTAACGTAATTAGCAATTTCTCTTCGTCACCTATGCATTGTCACATTGCTGTGTCTGGACCTCTAATGCTGTCTCCAGTTTTCTTTAATATTTCATGCAAAGTTTTTGTAGACATTCTAGTGAAATTCAAGAACTTATTTTCTTGTTCACGAATTTCACAAGAAAAGTAACAAACATTCCGTTCGTAGAGCGGGATTGGAACATACGATGTACCCAGCATCTTTTCTTCTTCCGTTTCGCCTGACGCTGCCAGAGGTACACAGCCGCTGCTATCTCGGTGATCTCCAGCGTGCGACTGAGCTGCGGCCAACGGACTGTGCTGGCCAGCCGCAGTCCTGGTCGCAGCAGCTGTGAGCACCGCAAGCCGTTGGTCGTGGCAGTGGCCTCCCTAGTGCGCTATTGCCCTAAGACAAGCTGGGCGAAAGGTATAAAACCAGCGCACACAACCCACAGCACAGGGCTTCTCAGCAGAGCCGCAAAGTGATGACACACGCGAACCATGAGTTTCTTAAATCAGTAGACCTGAAACCCTGCAATGACATCACTCAGTATAACGGTCCCAGCAGAATAAAAAGAGCGAATTATACGCCAGGAATACTTCACGCGTAAACCCCATGCTTCCAACACAGTTAACAAAAACGTCGAAATAAAGATTGTCATCCAGCACCAAGACGCTCTAACCCTTCCATGTAAGAGTTTCATGCATTTGAAAGAGGTGTTTAGCAAAATTGATGGTTCTCCTGCAGTGGGGTCGAATCTTACATGTAATGCATTAGCATGGACTTAACAGGGTTGAGACTGACCATACACATAATTTAGCGATTGCATGAAGTCTCAAAACATAGGTTTCTTCCTCGCACTCGAATTTGAATGGTCTGGAAAATACAGGATGGTTCATAGACAAACCAGTGCTTAGAGCAATGGATGAGTGCTAGCGATTTACTGCCTGCATACCTCTAAGACTGCTTATGGGATACTTTGAGGAAATTCAACGAATTGTCATGGATGCTAAACAGGAGGCTATTCTGGTAGTGAGTGCGACCGATATCAGATGAGAATTCCAAGAGGAGAACGACATCATCCTCAATAAAATAATGCAGGAAATGCTTCACATCACTGTAGCACACGAGGAGCATTTGAAGCTTTAACAAGCAAGCAAACGCACGTCTGCGTCCATAGAAACTGAGGTGTTAAACTCCAACCAAACATTCTCAACATGCTCATAATCTGCATCGGGAATGGCATCGTCTGTAAGGTTACTCATAAATGCCGTTATGTTGGGTTGTGTGGTTTCGTGTAATTATCCCACACAGTCCACATACTGATACAGAAAAATCCCCTTCCTCATCACCAGGAGAAATTTTGTGTCATCGGAATATGCACTTCGAGGAATTTGCATGTCCTCCTGAAACAGTTTCAACAAGTTTCTGGAGTGGTACCTGTATAAAACTTAATCAGGAAATGGAGTGTAATTCCTCTTGGGAATGAAATATGTTTCTCAACACTGCCACCCAGGACACTGAACGGATCCTTCTCCTTACCGAAATCATGTAAGTACTCCACAGAAAAATGAGCATTATACCCGCTCAAATGTTGGGATAAAACAGGTATGTGTCGTGGTAATTTATACTTTAGATTGTTACGGGTGCCACTGCAGAATTTCCCCGTTATGTGACAATGATCCCTACAAGGAGTTTCCGCTTTTCAGTCTAACGCCTGCCCACAGATAAGACAGTCAACTGCCTTCTTGTACGAATCATCGTTCCCCTTCGACTGGGTCATGGAAATATGGTGCTGTAACGCTTACCAAGTTCCCATGAAAGTCTGTCGAGATCAGTGAGCAGCCAAAGCGAACCATTATCCCCAGGATATGATTTGTGAAGGCTAAGACTCGAATCATATGAACATAGAGCTTGGTGGTTTACCGCATATGGGACACGTTTTTCTGTGAATGTGTTATCAGAGTCTGAAGAGGCATAGGAAAGGCGAGGCGTTGAAATTCAGCACACACTACAAAATGGCAACGCTCCTGATGGTGGGCACTCTTAAAAATCAAGATTTTGTTTTCGTCAGAGGACATTACAATATGTACCGGATTCTTGGCAGAGCAATCCACAACATGCTTTGTTAATAAGTCGCTTATGTGAGGCCGTAAGCAAATATGCTCTTTAGCGCTATTCTTTCTCAGATGGTAGGAAAAGTGTCGCAACATATCTCTGCTCCAAACGATGTGAAAAGCTTCTCCTTTGGAGTATAGCAGCATATTTAGATGCAGCTTACGATGATCAGCAAATTCAGAGGGTTCAACAACTTTTTTTGCAACTTTGCCATCTTTATCTGGCTTTTGCTCCTTCAGGCTATAAATATGAACCGATATCCCGATACTCTGTGCTGAAATTTAGGAGTGTCTTGGATGTTAACGTGGAACTCTATACTGTCGAAGCTATAAAACCTATGGACATCAGTATCTGTGCTGTGGTGGGACCTGCGCTTTGTGTGAACTGAGCAGTTTTTCTCACAAAGCAGAATTGACCATCCAAAACAATAATTATCTGTTCTGGATAGTAATACATGTCTGCCTAGTTGCTGTATCATCATGAAGCTTGATATAGCTGCAATCATTATCTATTGGATCAAAGATATATGTATGGATGTTGAGGTGCAGTACTGGGCTGAGTGCTTTACCTGAGCCTCTAACTTCCATCTTCCCAATCTTGGCCCATACTGTACTCAAGGTGGAATCATGAAACCACTTAGCGACTGACTTGCTCCGCAATTTTTTTTTTGTTTGTTTTATGTGGCCTGCCATGGATTCCACTCCTGTGCCAAATTCTTCGTCTCAGAGTAACACTTGCAACCAACGTCCTCAATTATTTGCTGGATGTATTCCAATCTCTGTCTTCCTCTACATATTTTGCCCTCTACAGATACTTCTATTACCATGGAATTCATACCCTGATGTCTTAACAGATGTCCTAACATCCTGTCCCATCTTCTTGTCAGTGTTTTCCACGTGTTCCTTCCCTTTCCGTTTCTGTGCATTCCCTATTTCTTTTCTTATCAGTCCACAAGACTGTCAACATTCGCCTGTAGCACCACATCTCAAATGCTTCGATTCTCTTCTGTTCCGGTTTTCCCCACGTCCATGTTTCATTACCATACAAGGCTTTTTTCCAAACGTACATTCCCAGAAATTGCTTCCTCAAATTAAGGCCTGTGTATGATGTTAGCAGACCTATCTAAGCCATGAATGCCCTTTTTTCCATTGCTAGTCTTCTTTTGATGACCTTCTTCCTCTGTCTGTCATTGGTAATTTAGCTGTCTAGGTAGCACAATTAATTAACTTCGTCTACTTCTTGAGCATCAGTCCTGATATTAAGTTCCTCGCTGTTCTCATTCCTGTTACTTCTCATTACTTTCGTATTTCTTCGATTTACTCTCAGTCTATATTGTGTAGTCATTAGACTATTGATTCTATTCAGGAGACCACGTAATTCTTCTTCACTTTCACTCAGGATAGCAATGTCATCAGTGAATCGTATCATCAACGTTGTGGGGCGGCGATTAAGTTGTAAAAAATATTTAGCTGTTTGCTGTATAAATGCTTGCATGTTGAATCAGTTTCTGGCTTTTAGAATGTTGTTAATGCTGTCTTTCGCCGTTCTCAACACTGGCTCTCTATTTACTTTTTAGCACCCAGAAAGTGATTTAACAAAACGTGGAGCCAGTAATTAGAGATCCTAGTGCCCACTTCATCTGAGAATACCATTATAGCTGCAGCTTATAGCTCTGAGGAATTAGGAGATTGTCCGGGATTTCTAATCAAAAACGGTTTTCCAAAATAGTTGAGTATATTCTGAAATTCACTGATAAAAAACACAAGTATCCCTACAACCTAACTAATAGAACAGTTCAGAGTCTAATGCGCTGATGCAACTATAAATGTCCGAATTAAATGTTAAAAAGAATGCTCGCCATAATTTGATGAAAATATTTCATCAAACGCCACGCTAAATAATTGGTAGAATGTCTGTCCCGCGACGGCACGTGAAAATACGACAATACGCAAACTGAAGCTAAATAATGAAAATCATCCCAGAATTAACACTTCACTTGAAATGTTTTCATGGTTCCGCGTATCTCTAGTAACTTAATACGGCACCCGAGGCTGTTTGTAGCAGTGATACCGATGCGACGCGACTCCCGACACAGATGGCGTGTCATTCAGCGTCTGGAGAGAACTGGGGCCTTGCTTCCTCTCGCAGCGTTCTTATATATAAACCTGCGGTGCGGACGGATAAGGGAACGCCTGATCAAATCGGCTCTCCCGACTAGCCGCTGGGGTAGTAACGCACCACTTCAAGTTACATAATAATTTATAGCTTCTTTTGCTGATGGCCGATGAAGCTCTTAATTTAAACATGCATTCAGCACGCAGGTAAGTATTGATAATAAAATTTCGACGTGGCTAAGTTAAATATTTTGGGCGAGAGAATTAATTAAATTACACTGCACGCAGTAGATGAGCTCTGAACTGGCCCTTTAGAGATCCGCTATCGCTATAATTTTTTAAGTATTCAAAAGAAACTTTTCACATCTTCATAGTCATAGCGGACTTCCAACCTATTTAAATCCAAACATCCTAGCCTTATTTATTAGCCTACTTAATCTACACTCCTGGCAGAAATTACACTTCTTGAAATTGAAATAAGAACACCGTGAATTCATTGTCCCAGGAAGGGGAAACTTTATTGACACATTCCTGGAGTCATATACATCACATGATCACACTGACAGAACCACAGGCACATAGACACAGGCAACAGAGCATGCACAATGTCGGCACTAGTACAGTGTATATCCACCTTTCGCAGCAATGCAGGCTGCTATTCTCCCATGGAGACGATCGTAGAGATGCTGGATGTAGTCCTGTGGAACGGCTTGCCATGCCATTTCCACCTGGCGCCTCAGTTGGACCAGCGTTCGTGCTGGACGTGCAGACCGCGTGAGACGACGCTTCATCCAGTCCCAAACATGCTCAATGGGGGACAGATCCAGAGATCTTGCTGGCCAGGGTAGTTGACTTACACCTTCTAGAGCACGTTGGGTGGCACGGGATACATGCGGACGTGCATTGTCCTGTTGGAACAGCAAGTTCCCTTGCCGGTCTAGGAATGGTAGAACGATGGGTTCGATGACGGTTTGGATGTACCGTGCACTATTCAGTGTCCCCTCGACGATCACCAGTGGTGTACGGCCAGTGTACGAGATCGCTCCCCACACCATGATGCCGGGTGTTGGCCCTGTGTGCCTCGGTCGTATGCAGTCCTGATTGTGGCGCTCACCTACACGGCTCCAAACATGCATACGACCATCATTGGCACCAAGGCAGAAGCGACTCTCATCGCTGAAGACGACACGTCTCCATTCGTCCCTCCATTCACGCCTGTCGCGACACCACTGGAGGGGGCTGCACGATGTTGGGGCGTGAGCGGAAGACGGCCTAACGGTGTGCGGGACCGTAGCCCAGCTTCATGGAGACGGTTGCGAATGGTCCTCGCCGATACCCCAGGAGCAACAGTGTCCCTAATTTGCTGGGAAGTGGCGGTGCGGTCTCCTACAGCACTGCGTAGGATCCTACGGTCTTGGCGTGCATCCGTGCGTCGCTGCGGTCCGGTCCCAGGTCGACGGGCACGTGCACCTTCCGCCGACCACTGGCGACAACATCGATGAACTGTGGAGACCTCACGCCCCACGTGTTGAGCAATTCGGCGGTACGTCCACCCGGCCTCCCGCATGCCCACTATACGCCCTCGCTCAAAGTCCGTCAACTGCACATATGGTTCACGTCCACGCTGTCGCGGCATGCTACCAGTGTTAAAGACTGCGATGGAGCTCCGTATGCCACGGCAAACTGGCTGACACTGACGGCGGCGGTGCACAAATGCTGCGCAGCTAGCGCCATTCGACGGCCAACACCGCGGTTCCTGGTGTGTCCGCTGTGCCGTGCGTGTGATCATTGCTTGTACAGCCCTCTCGCAGTGTCCGGAGCAAGTATGGTGGGTCTGACACACCGGTGTCAATGTGTTCTTTTTTTCATTTCCAGGAGTGTATCTTGCTTCCTTCAGTTTTTAGATGAAAACCATAAAATCATGAATTTCCACTAAAATCTTAATTTGTGAAATCCAAAGTACTGTTTTTATTAAATCATTATGAAAGATGAATCTAAATATAAATTTTGAAGTCTCTAGCTCTTTTCTGTTGCGCCAATGATTTTTTCAGAAAAACGTCCAAATTTCGAAAATGGCTGAAGTTATCGAACTGATATTTAACACACATTAATTTAGTATTATTCCTGAAATGCTAGAAAAGTTTTAGGTCATTTGCTTGATTTTTAAGGTATTGCGCAACATTTATGACGTCAGAGCTAGTTACAGCAGACTGGCTGGCACACAATGGAAGCTGATGCGAATTTACTACAGCGTGAGTAGGCTGCTTCCCTACAACGTCCTTTCACGTTGAATTTTAATTCCACTCCTGAACCTTTCTTTTATTTGTATCATTGCTTCTTCGATGTACAGATTGAAAAGTAGGGGCGGAAAACTACATTCCTGTTTGACACCCTTTTTAATCTGAGCTCTTCGTTCTTGGTGTCCCACCCTTATTATTCCCTCATGGATCTTGTACATATTGTACATTACCTGACTCTCCCTATAGCTTACCCCTGTTTTCTAAAAATGGTTGCATCCTTTTACACTCTCGAACACTTTTTCTGGATCGAAAATCCTATGAACGTGTCTTGATTTTTCATTAGTCATGCCTCCATAATCAACCGCAATCAGAATTGCCTCTCTGGTGCGTATACTTCTCTTAAAGCGAAACTGATCGTCATCTAACACAGCCTAAATTCTCTTTTTCATACTTCTTTACATTATTCTTGTTAGCGACTTGGATGCATGAGCTGTTTAGCTGATATTGTGGTAATTCTCACACTGGTCAGCTCTTGCAGTCTTCAGAGTTGTGGATGATATTTTTCCGAAAGTCCGACGGTATGTCGCCAGACTCATACATTGTAAACGCCAACGTGAATAGTCGTTTAGTTGTCACTTCCCTCAATGGTTTTAGAAATTCTGATTAAATGTTATCTATCCCGTCAGCCTTATTTGATCTTAAGTCCTCCAAAACTCATTCAAATTCAGAGTCTAATACTGGATCTCCTATTTCTTCTAAATCGACTCCAGTTTCTTCTTCCTTCACATCAGACAAATATCCCCCCTCATAGAGGCCTTCAATGTACTCGTTCCACCTACCCGCTCTCTACTCTGAATTTAGCAGTGGAATTCCCGTTGCCTTCTTAATGTTACCACCCTTGCTTTTAATTTCACCGAATGTTGTTTTCAATTTCCTGTATGTTGAGTGAGCTCTTCCAACAATCTTTTCTTTTACGATTTCTTCAGATTTATCCTGCATCCATTTCGCGTTAGCTTCTCTGTACTCCCTACTTACTTCATTCCCCAGCGACTTTTATTTCTGGTTTTCTGAACTATCCTGAAAGTTTTTATACATTCTTCTTTCATCGATCAACTGAAGTATTTCTTCTGTTAACCATGGTTTCTTCGGAGTTACCTCCTTTCCACCTACGATTTTCTTTCCAACTTCTGTGACTGCCCTTTTTTGAGTTATCCATGTCTCTTCAACTATACTGCATAATTAGCTGTTCCTTATTGCTGTATCTGTAACCTTAGATAACTTCAAGTGTATCTTGCCATTCCTTAGAACTTCCACGTCTCACATTCTTCCTTACTAATCTCTTAATCTACAGTCTACCCTTCATCACTACAATACTGTGATCTGAGTCTATATCTTCTATTGCACACACCTTACAATCCAGTATCTGATTTCGGAATCTCTGTCTGATCATGATGTAAGCTAACTGAAATCTTCGTTTATCACCCTGCCTTTTCAAAGGATACCTACTCCTCGTGTGATTCTTTACAAAGTACTCGCTATTACTAACTGAAATTTATTAGGGAATTCAATTAATCTTTCTCCTTTCTCATTCCTCGTCCCAAGCCCATATTCTCCTGTAACCGTTTCTTCAATTCCTTCCCCTGAAACTGCTTTCAAGTCCATCCATAACTGTTCCTTTACGAACTGTATTACTCTTTAAATATCCGCATATGCGTACTCTATCTCTTCATCTTCAGCTTCTGATGTCGGCATGTATACTTAATCTATCGTTGTCGGTGTTGGTTTTCTGTTGTTTCTGACACGGGAAATCCTATAACTGAACAGTTCACAGTAGCACACTCCAGCCCTACATTGCTATTCATAAAGAATCCTACTCCCATTATGTTATTTTCTGCTGCTGTTGGTGTTACCCTATATTCATCCGACTATAAATCCTTGTCGTCTTTGCATTTGACTTTACTGACACCCATTACACTGAGACGAACCTCTGCATTTTCTTATCAGATTTTCTAGCTTCCCTACCACGCTCAAGCTTCTGACATTCCACTCCCCTGATAGTAGAACTTTATCCTTTCCTTGGTTTTTCAGTCTTTTTCTGATGGTCACATCCCCATTGGCAGTCCCCTCCTAGAGATCCTAATGGGGAACTACTCTGGAATCTTTTGCTGAGGGAGAAATCATCATGTGATGATGATGATGATGATGATGTGCCTTGCTTAGAGGGTGATGTGGGAGACCCACACCGCCATACTATGCAAGGTCCTAGTGGAGGTGGTTTGCCATTGCCTTCCTCCGGCCGTAATGGGGATGAACGATGGTGATGAAGACAATGCAACAACACCCAGTCACCTCGAGGTAAGAAAAATCCCTGCCCCCACCTAGAATCGAGCCCGGGACCCCGTGTGCAGAATTCGAGAACGCTACCGCAAGACCACGAGCATCATCATGTAACTTTTTGGACTGTAGGGCACATTTGCTGTGGATACACATTATGTATTTTCAATGCACTGGTTTTCTTTGGATTCTGCATCCTCATGCCATTGATCATTGCTGATTCTTCAGGCCTTTGGTACAGTTTCCCACCTCAAGGACTAGAGGTTGCTCTGAATCTCTGTCCATTGCTCTGCCCTCTTTGACAAGGCCGTTGGCAGAATGAGGGTGATTCTATGTGCCAGATGTCTTCGGCTACCGATGCTGATTATTAGTCAAAAGTTAAGCCGTGGAGGGATTATAACCCAGGACAAAGGACGTTTTGATTACTAATCAAAGACGCCACCCCTAGACCACAGGTCTACGCAATGCTGATCTGTTTTTCACCCAAATGTACTTAATACTCAGGGGGGGGGGGGGGGGGAAGGGAGTATACTTTAGTTCACAGCACAGTACAGCAACGTAACTAATGGTGGGGTACCATGGATCATTAATGAATTCGAACTGCTCTCTTCCCAGAACAGGAAGGCACACATTCAGAAAGCCTTCCTACTAGGTTTTCTTTGCAAGAAAATGAGATGCACCCAACTCGTAATTTGACTGTGGCGTGACGTTACTATATGTTCATCCATCTACAGCACGGGGGAGGGGGAACTGCTGCTAGCAACGGTATCACTGCTACCAGCACTATGGCTACTAGCTGAGGACCGTAACCATTCTGTGGATGAGGCTGGCTGTGGGGTGGAGCAGGGTGGTATGTGGCACACCACACCAGCATTGTGAGGGCCCCAACAGTGTTGTGCAGCCATGTTAGGCCAGTGTGAGCATCCAGGCTGCAGAGAATGCCACCACACTGGGGCACAAGATGTGTCGGCAACTTCTAGCCCTGACCCAGTTGGTGGCAGAATCGTAAGGCAAGGCAGAGTGTAGCCCGAGGGGTGAACTTTTGTGAGCCTTGTGCCACCAGTGAGGGTCACAAACCGACCCAGTTTCCTGCAGTGGCAGTGTCCTAACAGCGAGAGAGGTGGATGCTCTAGGCCCTCAGAGTGGTGCTACGGTGGAGGCTGTGGGGTAACAGTGGTGGGAGCAGTGGCAGCTGAGTCGGTAGTACATCATGTAGCCATAAGCTGTCTTCACCTCACCCAGCACCTGCACCACAGAGTGCTGCAGGAGTGGTGGAGTGGATTCCATTTTAGATGCTGTGAACATGCAGACTGTAGAGAGGAAAAAAAAGAAAAATAAGTACACATGTTACAAACAGTCCTGCTGCTGCTGGAAAGAAAGAAAGAACATTGATTATATATGCTGCAAAACTTAAAGATGCTCAACTGGACCATCATGGAGCCACCAGCCAAGCACTCTGATATCGCCTACAACATCATATTGATTTTAAAAAATAAATTATAACACTAACAAAAAATTACAAAAAGTGTATGTTCCTACATTGCATCTGCAATAGGTTTATTGTGGCTGGTGTAAAACGACTCTCAGCCTCTTCAAAATCAATAACAACAGCAAGAAAATGTCGCCTTAAAAACATACAAAAATTGCATCACTATGAAAAAAATATTTGAAATAGGACGTGTACTTACATGGCGAAATCACGGATGGATGCTACTCCAGGCGTTGTGTAGGCTCGCCAGCTTACATCCTCTCAGTCTCCAGCAGCCAACTGAGGTCAGATATTTCGTGACTGAATGCTGCAACGACAAGAAATTTTTTTTCTAGAGATAATATACCACTGAACTGATGAACTAATGCTACGAAATAACCAAAATATACCTTGAAATCTGGACACTTGCTACTAAATTAATTTTAACGAAATCTGAACATTCAGAGCAACGAACTAACGAAAAATATACATCAAAACCTGAAGACTTAGAGCAACAAACTCAAGAAAGTTGCTATGAAAATATGTACACTCATGCTCGTAAATTAAGGATAATTGCAGAATGTTGTGCCACACTACGTGGCACTACACAATACTGGCGCTAATAGCATAGGCACATAGGGACCACACACAGCACAGATCTGTAAGTCCATGGAATTGGTGATAAGTTGAGACAAGCTTCCCGAATCACAGGTGCTACAAAAAGCCACTGTTTCCTGCGCATGTACACCGACATCAATATAGGATATTATCACCATGCACACGTACACAGGCCGCACAACGGGTTGGCATACTCAGGATAAGGTGGTCGAGTAGCTGCTGGGGTATAGCACCAGTGCCTGTCGGAGCTACTGAAGTGTCATAGCGTTTTGACGACGTGCAGCGATACATCGACCGAGAGTATCCCAGACGTGCTCCATGGGTTTAGGTCAGGAGAACAGCCAGGCCACTCCATTCGCCTGATATTTTCTGTTTCAAGGTACTCCTCCACGATGGCAGCTCAGTGGGCCCGTGCGTTATCATCCATCAGGAGGAAGGTGGGACCCACTGCACCCCTGAAAAGGCGGACATACTGGTGCAAAACGACGTTCCGGTACACCTCACCTGTTACAGTTCCTCTGTCAAAGCCATGCAGAGATGGACGTACACCAATCATAGTCCCACCCCAAACCATCAAACCATGACCTCCATACAGGTCCCTTTGCAGGACATTAAGGGTTTGGTATCTGATTCCTGTTTCATGCCAGATGAAAACCCAGCGAGAATCACTGTTCAGACTATACCTGGACTCGTCCATGAACATAACGTGGGACCACTGTTCCAATGACCATGTACTGTCAACTTGTCACTAGGCTTTAAAGGCTCTCCTGTGTCCCGGGGTCAGTGAAATGCACCTTGCAGGTCTCTGGGCAAATAAATCCATGTCTATTCAGTCGTATGTACACAACTGTTCCGTGGCCGTCTGTGGGCACTGATGGTGAGATATCGGTCTTCTTGTGGTGTTGTACATTGTGAATGTTCCGTACTGTAGCGCCTGGACATTTTTCTTGTCTGCTGAAATCGTTGCCATTATCTTGAGATCTTACGTTGTGGCACATGGAGGGCCGACGCTATGACTTGCTGTGTTTAACCACCCTCCAGTCGCCTTAGTATTCTACCCCCCCCCCCCCATTACGTCGTAAGTATGTGTTCTTTGAGCCATTTTCAACACACAGTCACCATTAGCACGTCTGAAAACTTCTACGCACTTACTCCCTGCACTGTGCTCTGACATGCACCAACACACCTCTGCGTATGTGGACTGCTGCCAGTGCCACCATGCAATGACCGCAGGTCAAATGCACTGCATGGTTATACCCCAAGGTGATTTAAACCAACAAACCATCCACCAGAGCGTTGTTTCACCGTATATCAGCATTATCCTTAATTTACGAGCATGAGTTTACTTACTTAGGAATTCATACAAGTACTGCCTTGGATGTTTCCTGCTGCCACTGAAATTGCAGATGCTGCTTGAAGATGCCGAATGCTTCATGGCGGTGTTGTATGATGATAGTTCAACGAAATCCTTGCCAGAATACCTGATGTCGGCTACATCAAAACAGGTCCAAGTCCCCTGGGACAGATATTATTCACATCCTTCGGGATCACCTATGCACAGAACGCAAGTGGGAAGAAAGAGAAAGTCATCGTTGGCGTTCGGCACTCCACCCTGGAAAACCAGGTGTCAACTACAAAAGTGTCAAGGTCAATGTCCTGCTGTTTCCCATAGAACTTTCCCAGATGCCTTCGAAGCAAACACTCAGATAGAAAACGCATCATTCTTTGTCTGTCATTTCAGGTGTGCTGGTTCAAACATGCAGTGGGATGGGGTGGTTCACATGGGAAGAGCATACTTCATACTGAACGAACTACGTTGTTAAAGGGACCACGCCTTCCAGGAAATGCCTTTGATGGAACCACTACAAGCTGACAGACCACATCAAAGTAACACAGATACAATTGCCACAAGACACTGTTTCTGGTCTGCAGGGTGTCAGGGTAGGAAAAAAAGAAAAGGAAAAAAAGAAAAACAGTCCGCAAAGACAGGTCGCAGCTGCTATGCTCTAGCGGTAGCAAGCCAAACTACATTGTTAGCCCTCCTGACTCCGATGCAAGCTGATGAAGTGCGGCATTGCGCAGTGGTTGGCACATGTCTTAAAGCACATGGGAGTGCTCCACTCCTGTGGAAGATGCAAATGTCCTGCAATGCGTGTAGTTACTTTTTTTCTTCTGAGATCTTTAGCTCTTGGTATTGTAGTGTTTTTAAGTACTGTTTTTTCATGATATGTATGATTTACTGCCAATTTCGTTGCGTGTGATCGGTTTTAGTTGAGTTTCTTCTGTTTGTTTCTACTTGTGATAATGTTTTCAACAACCACTTTTTTCGCAGTATGTATGAATTACCTTCTAAAAGACTTCTGTTATGCCTCATATGTCGGGACTGACTGTATTTAATGCCACAACTCTGATTTGCAGCAGTGTAATTAGTGCAGTGAGTGTTTTTGTTAACTCAGTCACCGATTTTTTTGGCAGTATTGCCTACAAGATCGGAAAAAGCTACCTATTTGCGTAATTAATTACCTTTTGACCGGTCAATATTTTTTTCGAAGTATTTTGCAATACATGCATTTTACAAAATTAAGTAAGTACCAGAGAATGATAAGGTTTCCTTCCAATTTCCAACAGGATAACACCTAAAATAAAGAAAGAACTATGGTATGGCACTCCACACCAACAGTTCAGGACAGACAGAAATTTTCCCGCCATTTTTCTACATGGGGAGCGGTGCGGATATGAAAGGAGAGTGTTGGGGAAGTACATGAGGGGAGATGGAGGAAGGGAGAAGGGGAAAACCCATGACATCATCAGTTTGATATGGTCACATATACACCAGCGGGTAGGGGGCTCTCGTTGCCACTTTTCTCCACAACTAATTCTGTTTTGTCACTCCTCAATGGCTGTTACATTCCCTTCTATGGATAAATTTAAATGTGAACGCTGTTGTGTTTCAGTTATCATTGTCAGCTGACTGTAAAAATGATCTATAGATATCTGCCTGCTTGAGACATTTCATGCGAGGTATAAGTCTGTGTATGCCAACTAATACAACATGAAAAATAATTGTTAACCATTAACATGTCATCATTTGGCAAATGAATGTACCCAAAGGGATTATAAACTTGGAGGGTTCTATCCCATCTTGTATCAGATACAACTCCATTGTTCTAATGAATGTACTAGGTTGACTAATCCAGTTCAGCTCTCTAACTAACCATTCTTAAAGAAGTCTTACATTTACAACCTTATCTGAAGAAGCACTAACCAAATAGAAATGACATACGAGCATTTTTTTTCCAAGATAAAGATCGAACTCATGTATAGGTTGATTCAGCTGCCCCTACGGATATTGTTTTATGCAACCGACCGTGTAATATCTAGCCTTCAAATAACAATCGCGAGATGTTAATATTCTGTCGCACGCTACGTGCGAATCGTTTGTCATCCCTGCCCTCCCCCCCCCCCCCCCCCCAAACCCAAAAAAAAGAATATCAGTTTCTTTTTGTAGGATATTCTAATATTTTCTTTATGAATCTCTCTCCTACCAAAGCTATAAAATTTGTTACTGCATGAATTATATCCCACAGTCGACCTTTCTTCGTCTTCACTGACTGACCTTGTTACACCGCCGGCATAGTCGAGCACTTACAAATTGTACGATTGTCGTATGTGTAAATTTTACCTAACAGTTTGTGAATTTTAACCTCATAAAAGAAACAATTAAGTTTTTGTATTCGTAAGGTCTTCGGAATACGAGACAAATGTGATTGAAGGGTATGTTTGAATCGAACTGTATCTGTAATTATCTTTAGTGTTACATTCACAAAAGTCACTCTCTTTAACCTCACGGGCACGCTTAAAGCACACTACCGGCCCTGCCGCCGTTGGATAAGCAGCTGCAGCAGCAAGTCGTATACTCCTAGCTCACTCATTTGTTACATAGTTTAATTCTTAATTTCTTTGCGTGTTTTTGGTTCTTGCATTGTTTAATTCGTAAATTTCGGGCGTATTATAGTATTTGAGAGTGTAGCATCGTGTTTTAGTACCTGAATAGTGTAATTTCGCTTAGTCTCCTTCCGCCACCGAGCAGTGTCAGCAGTGCGCAAGTAGCAGCATTACTGCATTTACTAGGCAATCTTGTATTTTAATAACCGTTTAAATTTTGTCGATTTGTTTGCGCTCTCTGTAGATTAGTTCAGACGTTCTTAGCAAAACAGTTTTTAGCATGGATAGGGACTGCAACTGCTGTGTTCGGATGCAGGATGAGTTGGCATCCCTTCGCTCCCAGCTTCAGGCAGTGTTGGCTTCGGTCACACAGCTTGAGGCTGTTGCCAATGGGCATCACTGTGGGGGTCGGGATGGGGGTTTGTCGGGGACGGCCAGCTCGTCCCACGCATCCCCTGATCGGACTACGACTGTGGTTGCCCGGGATACTGCCCGCATTGAGGCTGATCCCTCACCTGTGGTAGAGTGGGAGGTCGTTTCAAGGTGTGGCAGGGGGCGAAAGACATTCCGGAGGGCTGAACGGAAAGCCTCTCCAGTTTGTCTGACGAACCGGTTTCAGGCTCTGTCTCAGGCTGATACTGATCTTCGGCCTGACATGGCTGCTTGTCCTGTTCCAGAGGTTGCCCCTCAGTCTGCAAGATCCGGGCAGTCGCAGAGGGTGGGCTTACTGGTAGTTGGGAGCTCCAACGTCAGGCGCGTAATGGGGCCCCTTAGGGAAATGGCAGCAAGAGAGGGGAAGAAAACCAATGTGCACTCCGTGTGCATACCGGGGGGAGTCATTCCAGATGTGGAAAGGGTCCTTCCGGATGCCATGAAGGGTACAGGGTGCACCCATCTGCAGGTGGTCGCTCATGTCGGCACTAATGATGTGTGTCGCTATGGATCGGAGGAAATCCTCTCTGGCTTCCGGCGGCTATCTGATTTGGTGAAGACTGCCAGTCTCGCTAGCGGGATGAAAGCAGAGCTCACCATCTGCAGCATCGTCGACAGGACTGACTGCGGACCATTGGTACAGAGCCGAGTGGAGGGTCTGAATCAGAGGCTGAGACGGTTCTGCGACCGTGTGGGCTGCAGATTCCTCGACTTGCGCCATAGGGTGGTGGGGTTTCGGGTTCCGCTGGATAGGTCAGGAGTCCACTACACGCAAGAAGCGGCTACACGGGTAGCAGGGGTTGTGTGGCGTGGGCTGGGCGGTTTTTTAGGTTAGATGGCCTTGGGCAAGTACAGAAAGGGCAACAGCCTCAACGGGTGCGGGGCAAAGTCAGGACATGCGGGGACCAAGCAGCAATCGGTATTGTAATTGTCAACTGTCGAAGCTGCGTTTGTAAAGTACCGGAACTTCAAGCGCTGATAGAAAGCACCGAAGCTGAAATCGTTATAGGTACAGAAAGCTGGCTTAAGCCAGAGATAAATTCTGCCGAAATTTTTACAAAGGTACAGACTGTGTTTAGAAAGGATAGATTGCATGCAACCGGTGGTGGAGTGTTCATCGCTGTTAGTAGTAGTTTATCCTGTAGTGAAGTAGGAGTGGATAGTTCCTGTGAATTATTATGGGTGGAGGTTACACTAAACAACCGAACTAGGTTAATAATTGGCTCCTTTTACCGACCTCCCGACTCAGCAGCATTAGTGGCAGAACAACTGAGAGAAAATTTGGAATACATTTCACATAAATTTTCTCAGCATGTTATAGTCTTAGGTGGAGATTTCAGTTTACCAGATATAGACTGGGACACTCAGATGTTTAGGACGGGTGGTAGGGACAGAGCATCGAGTGACATTATACTGAGTGCACTATCCGAAAATTACCTCGAGCAATTAAACAGAGAACCGACTCGTGGAGATAACATATTGGACCTACTGATAACAAACAGACCCGAACTTTTCGAATCTGTATGTACAGAACAGGGAATCAGTGATCATAAGGCCGTTGCAGCATCCCTGAATATGGAAGTTAATAGGAATATAAAAAAAGGGAGGAAGGTTTATCTGTTTAGCAAGAGTAATAGAAGGCAGATTTCAGACTACCTAACAGATCAAAACGAAAATTTCTGTTCCGACACTGACAATGTTGAGTGTTTATGGAAAAAGTTCAAGGCAATCGTAAAATGCGTTTTAGACAGGTACGTGCCGAGTAAAACTGTGAGGGACGGGAAAAACCCACCGTGGTACAACAACAAAGTTAGGAAACTACTGCGAAAGCAAAGAGAGCTCCACTCCAAGTTTAAACGCAGCCAAAACCTCTCAGACAAACTGAAGCTAAACGATGTCAAAGTTAGCGTAAGGAGGGCTATGCGTGAAGCGTTCATTGAATTCGAAAGTAAAATTCTATGTACCGACTTGACAGAAAATCCTAGGAAGTTCTGGTCTTACGTTAAATCAGTAAGTGGCTCGAAACAGCATATCCAGACACTACGGGATGATGATGGCATTGAAACAGAGGATGACACGCGTAAAGCTGAAATACTAAACACCTTTTTCCAAAGCTGTTTCACAGAGGAAGACCGCACTGCAGTTCCTTCTCTAAATCCTCGCACAAACGAAAAAATGACTGACATCGAAATAAGTGTCCAAGGAATAGAAAAGCAACTGGAATCACTCAATAGAGGAAAGTCCACTGGACCTGACGGGATACCAATTCGATTCTACACAGAGTACGCGAAAGAACTTGCCCCCCTTCTAACAGCCGTGTACCGCAAGTCTCTAGAGGAACGGAGGGTTCCAAATGATTGGAAAAGAGCACAGATAGTCCCAGTCTTCAAGAAGGGTCGTCGAGCAGATGCGCAAAACTATAGACCTATATCTCTTACGTCGATCTCTTGTAGAATTTTAGAATATGTTTTTTGCTCGCGTATCATGTCATTTCTGGAAACCCAGAATCTACTATGTAGGAATCAACATGGATTCCGGAAACAGCGATCGTGTGAGACCCAACTCGCCTTATTTGTTCATGAGACCCAGAAAATATTAGATACAGGCTCCCAGGTAGATGCTATTTTTCTTGACTTCCGGAAGGCGTTCGATACAGTTCCGCACTGTCGCCTGATAAACAAAGTAAGAGCCTACGGAATATCAGACCAGCTGTGTGGCTGGATTGAAGAGTTTTTAGCAAACAGAACACAGCATGTTGTTATCAATGGAGAGACGTCTACAGACGTTAAAGTAACCTCTGGCGTGCCACAGGGGAGTGTTATGGGACCATTGCTTTTCACAATATATATAAATGACTTAGTAGATAGTGTCGGAAGTTCCATGCGGCTTTTCGCGGATGATGCTGTAGTATACAGAGAAGTTGCTGCATTAGAAAATTGTAGCGAAATACAGGAAGATCTGCAGCGGATAGGCACTTGGTGCAGGGAGTGGCAACTGACCCTTAACATAGACAAATGTAATGTATTGCGAATACATAGAAAGAAGGATCCTTTATTGTATGATTATATGATAGTGGAACAAACACTGGTAGCAGTTACTTCTGTAAAATATCTGGGAGTATGCGTACGGAACGATTTGAAGTGGAATGATCATATAAAACTAATTGTTGGTAAGGCGGATACCAGGTTGAGATTCATTGGGAGAGTGCTTAGAAAATGTAGTCCATCAACAAAGGAGGTGGCTTACAAAACACTCGTTCGACCTATACTTGAGTATTGCTCATCAGTGTGGGATCCGTACCAGGTCGGGTTGACGGAGGAGATAGAGAAGATCCAAAGAAGAGCGGCGCGTTTCGTCACAGGGTTATTTGGTAACCGTGATAGCGTTACGGAGATGTTTAATAAACTCAAGTGGCAGACTCTGCAAGAGAGGCGCTCTGCATCGCGGTGTAGCTTGCTCGCCAGGTTTCGAGAGGGTGCGTTTCTGGATGAGGTATCGAATATATTGCTTCCCCCTACTTATACTTCCCGAGGAAATCACGAATGTAAAATTAGAGAGATTAGAGCGCGCACGGAGGCTTTCAGACAGTCGTTATTCCCGCGAACCATACGCGACTGGAACAGGAAAGGGAGGTAATGACAGTGGCACGTAAAGTGCCCTCCGCCACACACCGTTGGGTGGCTTGCGGAGTATCAATGTAGATGTAGATGTAGAAAATTGCTACACCAAGAAGAAATGCAGTTGATAAACGGGTATTCATTGGATAAATATATTATACTAGAACTGACATGTGATTACATTTTCACGCAATTTGGGTGCATAGATCCTGAGAAATCAGTACCCAGAACAACCACCTCTGACCGTAATAACGGCCTTGATGCGCCTGGGCATTGAGTCAAACAGAGCTTGGATGACCTGTACAGCTACAGCTGCCCATGCAGCTTCAACACGATACCACAGTTCATCAAGAGTAGTGAATGGCGTATTGTGACGAGCCAGTTGCTCGGCCACCATTGACCAGACGTTTTCAATTGGTGAGAGATCTGGAGAATGTGCTGAACATTTTCTGTATCCAGAAAGGCCCGTACAGGACCTGCAACATGCGGTCGTGCATTATCCTGCTGAAATGTAGGGTTTTGCAGGCATCGAATGAAGATTACAGCCACGGGTCGTAACATATCTAAAATGTAACGTCCACTGTTCAAAATGCAGTCAGTGCGAACGAGAGGTGACCGAGACGTGTAACCGATGGCACCCCATACCATCACGCCAGGTGATACGCCAATACGGCGATGGCGAATACACGATTCCAATGTGTGTTCACCACGATGTCGCCAAACACGGATGCCACCAACACGATGCTGTAAACAGAATCAGGATTCAACCGAAAAAATGACGTTTTGCCATTCGTGCACCCAGGTTCGTCGTTGAGTACACCATCGTAGGCGCTCCTGTCTGTGATGCATCATCAAGGGTAACCGCTGCCACGGTCTCCGAGCTGAAAGTCCGTGCTGCTGCAAACGTCGTCGAACTGTTCGCGCAGATGGTTGTCGTCTTGCAAACGTCGCCATCTGTTGATTCAGGGGTCGAGACGTGGCTGCACGATCCGTTACAGCCGTACGGATAAGATGCCTGCCATTTCGACTGCTAGTGATACGAGGCCGTTGGGATCCAGCACGCGGTTCCGTTTTACCCTCCTGAACCCACCGATTCCATATGCTGCTAACAGTCATTGGATCTCGACCAACACGAGCAGCAATGTCGCGATACGATAAACCACAATCGCGTTAGGCTACAATCCGACCTTTATCAAAGTCGGAAACGTGATGGTACGCATTTCTCCTCCTTACACGAGGCATCACAACAACGTTTCACCAGGCATCGCCGGTCAACTGCTGTTTGTGTAGGAGAAATCGATTGGAAACTTTCCTCGTGTCAGCACGTTGTAGGTGTCGCCACCGGCGCCAACCTTGTGTGAATGCTCTGAAAAGGTAATCATTTGCATATCATAGCATCTTCTCCGTGTCGGTTAAATTTTGCGTCCGTAGCATGTCATCTTGGTGGTGTAGCAATTTTAATGGCCAGTAGGTTAATAATGTCGGCGAAACAGCCGACAGTGCTGGTGGTGTGACAGCCCAGTCAATAGAAACCAAAGAAATTCGAATATTGCGCATGCTGTAGTTCACGTAGTTGAAACTATCTGTAGTGTGGTAGGAGGGAGTGCCACGAACAATACAACAGAAATTCTGATTGCTTTGGGATGAGGGTAGGGGTAGAGATGTGTTTGAATGCCACTTTGATACGTTTTTCTTGAGTATCTAGAGAACTATGACCTTCAGTGAAAACGTTTCCTAGAACAATATTTAACTACATTAAATATCGCATAAAAATACTTGTTCATTTTGTCTGTAAGACTAATAGTTTGCGCTTAGCGAGTGACAGAATATAAAAATTTTACTCGACCTTTTTAAAGGCCGAATATAACAATACGGCCTGCATAAAATGACGTCTGTAGGGACTACTGACTCACCCAGTTTACTTCTCGCAGTTTCGAGCTGCTCCTCCGATGTAGACAGTGTATGTAATGCTCTGTTTGTAGCTCAGTAACATGTTAGATTCCTCATTTGATCAGAATTGTTTATTCCTTTGCTACGGTAGCTTAGTCATGAAAATATGCACTGCGTTTCGCTTCCATACATCACCTCCATACCACAGAATAACAGCATATCTCTGTTATTTTAAGCTGCCGTTCTTTCTCGATATATTTCACGTGTGTATTTTCTGAATGGACATGCGGAGGTATAGAGAGACGGTAGAATACGTATTGAACACCACAAGCAAACGTTACGGTCATTTGCTGTTGGCGTTGCAGAGCTGGTCACCTAGCCTTCCAATTTGCTTATGCAAACAAAAGAGGGAGCCACAGTGGAAAACAATCACCTAACACTGCGAGTGTGTGCTCGTTCGTCATGCTGCAAAAATTACTGAGGCAGAAACCGCGAATGTTTGACTTACGGGGCAGCAGCAAAACCAGTTCATCATGCAAACACGGCCATTAGGTATTGGGGAACAATCACATGTGGATGCGTTCTCTCTCTCTCTCTCTCGCCCCCCCTCTCTCGCCCCCCTCCCTCCCTTCCCCCCCCCCCCCTCTCACTCTCTCTCTCCCTCTCTCTCTCTCTCTCTCTCTCTCTCTCTACCTCTCTCTTTGACAGTCGCTTCCTCAGATGTCACCTAATGTTCATTTGCATTGGTTAATACATGTGAGGTTTTTGTTTTCCCTTACATATAATTATTCCTCAATTTATGCAAGAAGTAGTTATCTGTTCGGTGTAATACCTTAAGTGACCGGAAAGTCAAGTTACTACGAGCGAAAATTAAGATATTAGAAAAATTTCGGATTTAAGTATAACTGTGCAATCCTTCAGAATTGTAGGCTGTCAGTGAATAAAGAACGGATAATTTGAAAGTTCAGAATAAATATAACCGGTGGGAGTATTAGAATTTTACTGTAATTATGTAGCTGTTGTAACTACCGAGCTATTCGGTGGGCCGTGAGTATAATCATATGTCGTCTGACAGAGAGGATTCGACGAAATACTCTTTACGGCTCCAGGTTTCCATCTAATCCGTTAACAAGCATATAGTCTTGTAGTGAACTAAGTCGTTTAATCCTTTGTGTAGTACCGCGAGCTTTAACAATCCGCTGTCGATTTAACCTTTGCCGATTAGCTAATTGTGAATATTTTTCTGTTTCTTCTGTAATTGTTCCCTTCATGCTTGGTTTTAGTTTTACAAACAGTTTATTGTTGTAGTGTAAATGAATATCTTTCTGATGTTTATAAAATACATATTTTTCTAAGTCGCTATGCTCTAAAATGATCGTGTGAAAGACATGAAGATATGGTTTGTCTTCACTTAGATGTCGTTCAGAGTGCTGAACGACTACTGTTTCCTGTTTGCTCAATCTCTTAGGACTCTTGACCGTGTGAAGTGACTCTTCGAGAGGAGTATATTTATTTACTTATATTTTTCTTATTTGTTAGGTAATTTAAAAAAAACACGCGTGAATGTAACTGTCTGGTCCAATAAGCAACAAATTTTAAATGGTGTTTTACTTAGAATCTATCATTCAAAGAGATTTAAATATACACTTTGATTTTTTACTTTTGAGTTACTTAACTATTTTACAAAATTATTTCAAAATTAGTTTTACTTTTACGTAACTCGCAACTGAGCATTAAAATCATCAAACATAGTGGACTGACTTAGTTCCAAGAATATTACTTGAAAATAAAAATATAACAGTATTATAATTAGCTTCGGCGCATTTGTACTTTAAGAGCACGGGCTGAGATATTGAAATTATTGTAGACCCACATAACGCGTGAAGAACACTCCTCTTACCATCATATTCAGGCTGTGGTAGTCAAATCCTGGCTGTCGGCGTAAGCTGAAAAGTAAAATCTGAAAACTAATGTTGCTCTTCGCTGCGGCTCATCGCTGTGAAAAATACGTTCGTTAAAGAGGGCGATCTCTGCGCCTCCGCTTTGCTTTCGCTTTGTAGGACAACACTAAAATTGTGGAGCTGTAAACGTCTTAAGAAAAATTAATTAAATGCGAGGAACACAACAGAGGGCTCACTGTACATCGAAATAACTCACATATAAACTTCAACGAACTGTCTTCAGTTTGAATTTCCGGGCTGAGAGGCCGTGGTCGATGCATAAAATTTCCACCTAACGTTTCGTCTCCATCTGCGGGAGACATCTTCTGAGGTCGTCCGGCAGTAGTAGGAAATTTTATGCATCGACCACGGCCCCTCAGCCCGGAAGTTTTAACTGAAGACACCACCGGCCGTGAAAGCCTACATTGTATGATTTAACGTTCTGTATTAACAAGGTTAACTGTACAAATGCTTACATTATTTTCGTGGTACAATATGTCTGCTTCCTATTACTAAAAACAAGCGAAGAGAGAGAGGGAGAGAGAGAGATAAGAACCACCTAGGAGCGTTCCTCGCCCTTATTAATTGCATAGAAGTTATTGTGTTTCATGAGTTTACTCCTTGATACTAAGATTAAATTTAATATTTACTAGAAAACAGGAAAATTTTACGGCTATGTGGTCGGTGAAACACGGAAGGTTCTTGTACATTTATTTCGTCGCGAGATTCAACTCTCCCTCCAATTTTTTTTTAATTTTTTTTAAATGTCATTACGGCACAGTTGTCGCTGGGACGGCACACACGTCAACTACGTTTTCCTGAGCACTTAAAAAATCTATGAATCGTGTCATTGCATCTATTTTTCACTATTTTTCACTGTCAGGAGTAAATAACATTTACGGACTTTCAGCATGCTGCAGTAATTTCAGGGCAGCAAATAGTTTTACCGATACAACAGAAAATAGCCACAGTTGTCAATTTCCCTTTTCATGTACTTGATGAATGGGTCCACACCCATTTTTAAATAACGCCAGATAATGAAAATGAAATTTTCCGAAATACAAGAACCATGTGAAGTTGGCAAAAATAGGTGTATAACAAGTGCAAAAGAGCCGTTACAGAGCATGCAGATAACTCTCTAACTCCTTATGTGCACTTAGTTATACGTGCCTGTTTGCTATCTTGACATAATCGTTATATTTTGAGAAACAGTTTTGACTATCCGGAATGATGTGAAAATAGAGCTCGATCAGAAACTAGTCATCAAGTAAATAAAAGCGAAATTTGCAACTTTAGAAGTTTTTCCGTTGTATTGTTAAACAGTGTTATATTTTGGTTGCCTGCTTTCAAACATAACCCTATTTGTTTTCTACAGATCTACTAATGCCTCTGGACGTAAACTTACGTCTTAAATTTATTTATCAGTGATGAGAATCCCGAGAGATTAATTTCCCTAGTGCTGGAAATACATGTAATTGAGAATCTTGTCCCCCAGCTTGCTCAGCTAAAGGAAGCAGTCGGGTGACCGGGACAGCTGTCTGAAACTTTACGAATACAAAATCTGAGGAGGCGTACAGCTTCAGGACTGTACCTATCGTTCTAGGCTACATTTCAGCTTTACGACTCAGAACAAGAAAAACTAGTCAGCAGCTGCAGTTGCATCCATTTCGGCAAATCGCACCAGTTTTCTTTCTGACTACTAGCGAACCGGTATATGAGTCTCAGTATGATTGCTATCCACGCTTGTCGCATCCCAAATATTTCTGTTTTCTTTTTTCCACCTCATCTGCTAGCTTTGACATATCATGTTTTGTTCTTTCCCAGATCAGTCAACTTCTTCAGCAGATTTGATTCCTTCTGCAGTATTGCTGCCGTTTCTGTTAGTGTATCTACAAAAACGACTCATATGTAATGAAGTGATTATGTAATACAATTTCAGTAAAACTGATATTATTTTTCATACAGTAAACGGTGAAGTATGCAGATGCAGTTAATCGGTCTTCGTACAGCATCAGTGGTCCTTCTATCACACTAACTGTAGAATGAACCCTGCAGCACTTACTGGTAGATTAAAAATGTGTACCGGACCGGGAGTCATATGTAATTGGAGTCGCAATCCGACAAACAATTTTAGTCTGCCAGCAAGTTTCAACTGTGACAGTTTTCTTTACTGACGACCGTACAAAGTACTGTACTACTGACGGCAATAACGCGTGACGACTATTTTGTATAATGGCAGAGTAAGGAACTTCTCAAGTACCACATTTAATTATCAAACCCACTTTTGTGCACTACCATCGATACACTTTATTTCCCTTGTTTTCGTCCTACTTTTTCCACAAAAATATACACTTTATGCTTGACTGCGAGTTTTTAAATATATTGGAGCATGAAATTTATCTGTGCCAAACAATACTAGTAACAAAAGATTTCTTCTTGGGAAACTAGGTTTAGACGAAAAACTAATTTCTGAATAAAAATACATTCACCTTGACGTTGGATTTACAAGTAGTTTCTTACTCACACAGCTGGCAACTTCGTAAGTATTTTTTGGCTGCCTCTGAATACATTAGCAGCATTGTTTTTTTTTCTTTACAAATAATATGATAACAATATATAATATTCCCTCAGCTCTAAATGCAATTCTGAGTACATACTTCGCCAGACTTGGCAACTCAACACTTAAAACAGAACGGCTTCATTATGAAAATAATTACCCATTAGTCTCCTGAGCTTGCACTGCACTCCACTCCTTAATTGCGCTGTCCCCGGTGCTTACAAAAGGTAACTGGAAAACACAACTCAGTAAGAATTCCAAACCATTTCTTGTACAACAGAATTTTCTTCCTTAGTCGAGTGTAATTATTTACATTACGACGAAAAATACTTTACGTAATGAAAATTCATATCTATAATTGTACAATATGTCACACAGCAGTACTGAAAGTGTGACTAGAATCACGCTGTTGACTATTTCTTCACTTAGTAAATGTTAGTCTTACAGATATGCCTACATGGTGTAATGTTTTTAAGTGCTGATTCATGCTTTCAAGGTTTATAGGAAACCTACCACTACAGATCTTGTAGTACCCATAAATTCTCAAAACGCAGTAACACATAAACATACTGTCTTTCATTCAATGATACATCGACTAATATCAATCCTCGTGAGTGAAGACAACTTCCAAATAGAACTAAGAGAAATCAAACAAATAACATCAAACAATAGCTACCCTAGTACCTTGGTGGACACCATAACTTAATGTGTAGACAGGAGAAATAACAGGTGTAGTGTCTTCTGTGCCCTGTTCTCGACCAACCACCTGGAGAACGCAACAAATAGAGCACAATTCCACATTTAGGAAATGTCTTACTGACTCTAGCCAGACCCTTTGAATTCAAGGACTTGAAAAACATAATTTTATGTGAGCAACACTGTTGAACACTTTTTGGTCAGTGGATAAGGCAGCGCTCCATCTTTGGAAAAGATTATTGTACAAAGTTGTGTGTACATCAGTCTGAGAGGGCAATATGCATACATCTGCAGTCTGGAACCGCGCGACCGCTACGGTCGCAGGTTCGAATAATGCCTAGGGCATGGATGTGTGTGATATCCTTAGATTAGTTAGGTTCAAGTCGTTCTAAGTTCTAGGGGACTGATGACCTCAGATTTTAAGTCCCCTAGCGCTCAGAGCCATTTGACCCATTTTTGCTGCACGGTATCTGTAAGTTGTTACCAGCCTTCAGAAGTAAGTTAGGATTAAAGGTGGCAAAGTAATTTGGGTGTATGTGCTTAATCACTCCACGAGTCTCCGATACCTCCAAGCATGTTGGTGTAGGCGCCCCAGACTCCAAAGGTCTGTATGCGTCGTCCATGACGATGTTGGATTTGCTACCACCTTGGGTAGTAGCATTTGCTGAGCTTTCCTCCATGCTTTTGTCAGTTGGAAACCGTTTTTCGGGGTCGACATTGTTTCGCACCGACCAAGATCCTGCCAAGGTTGTGAGCGAGCCTTGGAGCCCCCGGCACTGATCGGCTCACCGACCCAGCTTCCCGCTGGGATTGGTTACCCAACCTTCCACTAGTTGATCGGCTTAACACGGGCAACTTTTATAATTACGTGCTGGAGTTGGAGTGCAAGAGGCTAGTTGGATGCTCTCGCTGAATCCAGTATGTCATGGTTGCAGGTGACCGGCAACGACGCGTTTCATTCCCACTGGCCCAGAGTCACAAGGACTCCTCCCAGGTTTATTCCTGGGACGCAAGGAAGTTAACAATAATGTAAAATGCTTATTGATTAATCTGCGATTCCAGCACCATATAGTAATCCTTCTTCTTCTTCATGGGCTTTGTTTTGCGCTTGCAGCAGTGCTTTCCAAGCATTCCGATCTTCCTGAGTTTCCTTCGATTCCAATTAACTACGTCGATTCTGCCGGCTCACGTGCTGGTCATCCATTTGTTCGGCATAATTGAAGTTTTGCGTTCCCACTACAATTCCTGCCTCGTTCATGAGTATGAGAAGGGATTAATTTCCTTCTTTGAATAAGCCCGCTGCTAAATACGGTGCCAGTTCAACGACTTTTAGTCCGGAGTGCAAGTGCTTCTGAGCTAATCGCCAAATAGTGGAAATAAAACTTTCATTCACATTTTGTGTGTGGCCACCTAAACATCTCTCCGGTAATTCATCCCCTGATAAATCTTCATATTTTGAAAAGATATCCTTCTGTTCTAAACTCATAAAATCTAAATTAATACGAATTTCGCTTTGAAAATTTGACAGCGTATTCTTGGATAGTTAAGCTAACGATTTCTGCAATTAAAAGACCGCTACGGTCGAAGGTTAAAATCCTGCCTCGGGCATGGATGTGTGTGATGTCGTTAAGTCCCATAGTACTCAGAGCCATTTGCAATAAAAAAAATCGGATTTTTTGAAACTCCTAATGTGGTTTCCCTCCTTAATACGTACACACATCAGTGTGTTGGCTATTTTTTCTCTGCATCGAACATTCATCTCACAAATACTTCATATGCTTTATGACCTAACGTTTTCTCGGCGGTAGTTTGACTGTTTTGCGTCCACACTTCTACATCTGGCCTGCTGCCCAGGGGAAAATAACATTTAATGGCTTACACTTGACACGTGTTTTTGGAGGTACCAGCCAACCTAAAAACATATTTGTTATGGCTGCAGTTACTAGTTAGCAATGATTTTAAAACTGGTGTAATGTTGTTCAGTACATCATCGTGAGTCACCAAAAGAAATATTGGTACTTATATCCATTACACCTTGTATACACCCACACGCCGAAAAATTCGCGAGTGATACTGCCATATAACTCGCTGGCCGGGATAGCTACGTTGCAAATAGACAAAAACATTCAGCCCAGCGCTTTCCCTTTTTTTGTCAGAAATTCATATCGAGACAAAGAGCTAACTTGCCTTTTTCATCTCACACAGTACGGCTTGTGTGTGACAAACCAAAACCGAAAAACAAACACTTCTCTCTCACACACACGCACACACAGGCGTACAAGCATCGTTTTCTGAGGGCGCTGCCTGCGCCACTGTAAATCCAGCAGAGGGCTGTGCAGAAAACTTTCTACTCTGGCGCTTCGGTCTGGGGAGCGGAGGGAGGCGGACCAAAGTTGGCGGCTGGAGGGCTGCCTGAGTAAACACCAGTCTGGAGCGGCCCCACCCACTCTCCACCCCCAACCCGCCCCACGCCTTCCCTCACTGGAACGCCGAACAAGCTGCGCTGCTGCGAAACGTGGCCACAGCAGTCTGGGGCCGTAGATCTGCTACAAAGAGGACAGCTCTTCTTGGCTTCTAATAGCGTCGCCTTCCCGAGACAGCTTATTTTTACGAAGCAAGTAAACAGGTTGACACTAACAATGGAGCAGCAAATTCTGAGGGTTATTTCTCATGTTTCAAATGACACACAGCCTCTGTTGCAACGTTTATTAATTAAAATCCGTTACTTGCTCTTAGCGTATCATCACAATAACTGCAAAGCTTGACTATTACTAACACATTTAAACGCTAAAGGAAATGGTACAGGCAGGTGTATTCAAATGTACAGATATGTAAACAGACAGAATACGGCACTGCGGTTGGCAATGCCTATATAAGGCACCAACTGACTAGCGAAGTTGTTGGATCGCCTGCTGCTGCTACAGTGGCAGGTTATCAACATTTAAGTGAGTTAGGATCTGGTGCTACAGTGGGCGTACGAGCGATGGGACACATCATCTCCGAGATATCGATGAACTGGGGATTAACTCACACGACCATGTCACGAGTGTGCCGTGAATATCAGGAATCCGGTAAAACATCAAATATCCGATATCGCTGTTGCCGGAAAAAGATCTTGCAAGGACGAGAACAACGACGACTGAAGAGGAACTTTCAACGTGACACAAGGGCAACCCTTCCACAAATTGCTGAGGATTTCAATGCTGGGCCATCAACAAATGTCAGCGTGCGAGCCATTCAACGAAACATCATCGATATGGGCTTTCGAAGCACGACACAAAGCTTTACTCCTCGCCTTGGCCCTTCAACACCGAAACTGGACTGGTGATGACTTGAAATATGTTGTCTGGTCGGACGTGTGTCGTTTCAAATTGCGTCGAGCAGATTGACGTGTAGAGGTATAGAGACAACCTGATGAATCCATGAACACTGCATGTCAGCAGGAGACTGTTAAAGCTTCTGGAGGTACTGTAATGGTGTGGTACGCATGCAATTTGAGTGATATGGGACCCCTGATACGTCTAGATACGAGTCTGAGAGGTGACACGTACGTAAGCATTCAGTCTGGTCACCTGCATCCATTCATGTCCAGTGTTCATTCCAACGGACTTCGACAGTTCCAGCAGGACAATGCGACATCCCACACGTCCAGAATTGCTGCAGGGCAGGGTGGAGATCTGTTGTGTTTTCTGCTCAAAGCTGGTTCTGCCTCGGTGCCAGTGACGATCAGGTTTTGGTTCGAAGTAGGCCAGTTGAGGGCTTGCGACCAACCTGTCTGCATGTTAGACACGCTGGATCTACATCTGAAGTTATGGTCTGGGGTGGATTTCGTATGAGAGCTAGAGCTCTCACGTGGTTATCCCACGCACCCTAACTGCCAATTCGTACGTCGGTCTCGTGAATCGACCTTACAAGGTAAATGAAAAGCGGAAATGTCAAACGTTCTAGGTTTCAGATCTCACATATCACGAGAATCAGAACAAGAAAATGTATTTTTGTACATAACTTATTTACATCCCAAAAATTTTAAAATCTCCTCACACGACAGAATTATGCTGCTCACTTTCTCGCTGTCAAAAATAATGAAACTAATTAGAAAATAAATAATTTATCAAGCTCTTTCTAAATGCCATACCAAGAAAGTTTTTTCTTATATGTTAAGTGTCGAAAATCCTTTAAGTCAAGACGGTAAAAAAAAATTATTTTGATTATTAGTTCCGTCTACACACTAGACATCTCCTGATCTAAGATAAAATACTGCACTTATGAACACAACAACGTACAACAGTTTATAGAAATCAAAATACAGGTCCAAAATACAGACTACAAATAAAATTACATCTACGTTCTAGAGTATGTAAGAAGAAGTAATGTCCGTAACTGCTCAATACAGTGTTAAAAATTTTTTTTTAAATGCCAGTATCCTTACAGAACGTGTAGGTAAAGTAACTTTACATTGTTTCGTAATAAAGTAGAACGGAGGTCATAAAACGGAAAAATGTACATTACTATAAAGAAGCGACAGTGAAAACAAGAGAAGATATTTACATAAGTCAGAACTAACCATTAGAATGAATATGTATGTAGAAGTTATAGTCTTACCTAAGGAGATATATCGTTAAAACTTAGTAACTGACACAGTTCAGTCAGTATTTGTATCATAGCAGAGATCATTACCAATACGTTATTGCTAAGTGGTGTATTAGAATAACACTGTAATTGATGATCAGTACAATGGTTAAGAATTACAACATTTGAAATACATATCATGTAAACACGTGTGGCAAGTAGCGCAGAGGGGACTGACGGCTACAAAATTCGATAAGCTGCATGAGGCTCTGATCTATGTAAAATCCTTTTTTTTTTTTTTTTTTTTTTTTTTTTTTTTTTTTTTTTTTTTTTTTTGTACCTCAGTCTACTGACTGGTTTGATGCGACCCGGCACGAATTCCTTTCCTGTGCTAACCTCTTCATCTCATCATCTCAGAGTAGCACTTGCAACCTACGTCCTCAATTATTTGCTTGACGTGTTCCAATCTCTGTCTTCCTCTACAGTTTTTGCCCTCTACAGCTCCCTCTAGTACCATGGAAGTCATTCCCTCATGTCCTAGTAGATGTCATATCATCCTGTCCCTTCTCCTTATCAGTGTTTTCCACATATTCCTTTCCTCTCCGATTCTCCGTAGAACCTCCTCATTCCTTACCTTATCAGTCCACCTAATTTTCAACATTCGTCTATAGCACCACATCTCAAATGCTTCGATTCTCTTCTGTTCCGGTTTTCCCACAGTCCATGTTTCACTTCCATACAATGCTGTACTCCAGACGTACATCTTCAGAAATTTCTTCCTCAAATTAAGGCTGGTATTTGATATTAGTAGACTTCTCTTGGCCAGAAATGCCTTTTTTGCCATAGCGAGTCTGCTTTTGATGTCCTCCTTGCTCCGTCCGTCATTGGTTATTTTACTGCCTAGGTAGCAGAATTCCTTAACTTCATTGACTTCGTGACCATCAATCCTGATGTTAAGTTTCTCGCTGTTCTCATTTCTACTACTTCTCATTACCTTCGTCTTTCTCCGATTTACTTTCAAACCATACTGTGTACTCATTAGACTGTTCATTCCGTTCAGCAGATCATTTGATTCTTCTTCACTTTCACTCAGGATAGCAATGTCATCAGCGAATCGTATCATTGATATCCTTTCACCTTGTATTTTAATTCCACTCCTGAACCTTTCTTTTATTTCCATCATTGCTTCCTCGATGTACAGATTGAAGAGTAGGGGCGAAAGGCTACAGCCTTGTCTTACACGCTTCTTAATACGAGCACTTCGTTCTTGTTCGTCCACTCTCATTATTCCCTCTTGGTTGTTGTACATATTGTATATGACCCGTCTCTCACTACAGCTTACCCCTACTTTTTTCAGAATCTCGAACAGCTTGCACCATTTTATATTGTCGAACGCTTTTTCCAGGTCGACAAATCCTATGAAAGTGTCTTGATTTTTCTTTAGCCTTGCTTCCGTTATTAGCCGTAACGTCAGAATTGCCTCTCTCGTCCCTTTACTTTTCCTAAAGCCAAACTGATCGTCACCTAGCGCATTTTCAATTTTCTTTTCCATTCTTCTGTATATTATTCTTGTAAGCAGCTTCGATGCATGAGCTGTTAAGCTGATTGTGCGATAATTCTCGCACTGGTCAGCTCTTGCCGTCTTCGGAATTGTGTGGATGATGCTTTTCCGAAAGTCAGATGCTATGTCGCCAGACTCATATATTCTACACACCAACGTGAATAGTCGTTTTGTTGCCACTTCCCCCAATGATTTTTGAAATTCTGATGGAATGTTATCTATCCCTTCTGCCTTATTTGACCGTAAGTCCTCCAAAGCACTTTTAAATTCCGATTCTAATACTGGATCCCCTATCTCTTCTAAATCTACTCCTGTTTCTTCTTCTATCACATCAGACAAATATTCACGCTCATACAGGCTTTCAATGTATTCTTTCCACCTATCTGCTCTCTCCTCTGCATTTAACAGTGGAATTCCCGTTGCACTCTTAATGTTACCACTGTTGCTTTTAATGTCACCAAAGGTTGTTTTGACTTTCCTGTATGCTGAGTCTGTCCTTCCGACAATCATATCATTTTCGATGTCTTCACATTTTTCCTGCAGCCATTTCGTCTTAGCTTCCCTGCACTTCCTATTTATTTCATTCCTCAGCGACTTCTATTTCTGTATTCCTGATTTTCCCGGAACATGTTTGTACTTCCTCCTTTCATCAATCAACTGAAGTGTTTCTTCTGTTACCCATGGTTTCTTCGCAGCTACCTTCTTCGTACCTATGTTTTCCTTCCCAACTTCTGTGATGGCCCTTTTTAGAGATGTCCATTTCTCTTCAACTGTACTGCCTACTGTGCTATTCCTTATTGCTTTATCTATAGCGTTAGAGAACTTCAAACGTATCTCGTCATTCCTTAGTACTTCCGTATCCCACTTCTTTGCGTATTGATTCTTCGTGACTAATGTCTTGAACTATTAGATTTTCGTTCCCCTTTACATACTGCATTACCCTTTCAATATCCTCATCTGTTCATCTTCAGCTTGCGACGTCGGCATGTATACCTGAACTATCGTTGTTGGTGTTGGTCTGCTGTCGATTCTGATTAGAACAACCCTGTCACTGAACTGTTCACAGTAACACACCCTCTGCCCTACCTCCCTATTCATAACGAATCGTACACCTGTTATACCATTTTCTGCTGCTGTTGATATTACCCAATACTCATCTTACCAGAAATCCTTGTCTTCCTTCCACTTCACTTCACTGACCCCTACTATATCTAGATTGAGCCTTTGCATTTCCCTTTTCAGATTTTCTAGTTTCACTACCACGTTCAAGCTTCTGATATTCCACGCCCCGACTCGTAGAACGTTATCCTTTCGTTGATTATTCAATCTTTTTCTCGTGGTAACCTCCCCCTTGGCAGTCCCCTCCCGGAGATCCGAATGGGGGACTATTCCGGAATCTTTTGCCAATGGAGAGATCATCATGACACTTCTTCAATTACAGGCCACATGTCCTGTGGATACACGTTACGTGTCTTTAATGCAGTGGTTTCCATTGCCTTCTGCTTCCTCATGTCGTTGATCATTGCTGACTCTTCCGCCTTTAGGGGCAATTTCCCACCCCTAGGACAAGAGAGTGCCCTGAACCTCTATCCGCTCCTCCGCCCTCTTTGACAAGGCCGTTGGCAGAATGAGGCTGACTTCTTATGCCGGAAGTCTTCGGCCGCCAATTCTGCTTATTTATCAAAATTTAGGTAGTGGCGGGGATCGAACCCGGCCCCGAAGACGTTTTGATTTTCAACTCAAGACGCTACCCCCTTTTTTTTTTTTTTTTTTTTTTTTTTTTTCTAATGAACCGCTGCAGGAGCAGGACGACGGGTAGGGCAGGGGTCGACACCCGAAGCCTGGCCATCCCGCCGCCACGCCCAAGCAACGTGTTCGAGTTCGAGGATCGAAGGATCAGGAAGAGGATGGAGTGGGTTTATCGATGTTGTTCTTTTTATTTATTTATTTCTTTAATTTTTATAACATTTTTTGTGTATTATAGATTTATTTTTGGTTCATTACAAAGAAAGATCCTACAACTGCCGTAGCCGTGCATCCGAGTCGTCTTCTCGTCTGTTGGGAGGGGTTCCCCCCTATTCCGTCCGTAGAGGATCAATATGCTCCAGGATTCTTCTTCATGTTCAGCGTCTCATACCCGGAACGCCCCAGTGAGCAGGAGGATCCGCAAATAATGAACCTAAATAATTTGCGAAACGAGTTCTGTACTTCGGGTGGCGGCTGAAAGCTGCATGTGTCGTCATCAATAGGGACCAAAAGTCGAGTGTGCCTTTGGGAGCATCGCAAAATATGTAGTAAACGGCCATGCCTTTTAGCCAGTTAACGGCGTTCGTTCTGGTTGATGGAAAGTATACGACGTCGGGGCCCAATACGTCATCAGGGGAGATAGACTCCGGCAATCGCCGCAAGAGTAATGCCAGCATGTGCTGCGTCAGTAGCCAGCACTCGCTGGTCGCGGCACACGTCAGACGGTGTGCATCCGAGTCAGCGACTGAGCATGTCGGACACAAGGGGTCGTCCGTCAGATGTATGGAATGTAACCTCTGACGAGTAGCGAACTTCCCATTCACAACTACGTACCACAATGAACGCACCGTCGTAGGTAGAAAAGGCGTGTGTACCGCTCGCCACACCGTGTTCCAGGCAACTTCAGGGTGTCTGTGGGTGACCGTATTTACAGGTTGCCGCTGCTGATAGAGGCGATAATAGTCTTTTGTGCTGGGCTTCCGTGTCGTCGGAAGTTCTGAACGTAAGTAGCTGAAGTCAACAAAGAAGTCTCTGATGTGGGTGAGTGCCGGTGAAATGTGTCCTACAGAAACCGGGGGATGCAGAGAGTGTGGTGCCACTTCCGCTATCAGGGTGCCCGTCAGAGTGGCGTGGGCAGAGGTCCACGTGCGACGCATAGTGTTGAGATAAAGCGATCGCGCATGGTTATATACGTGAATTAAACCGATACCGCCCGCCCGCTGCGGCAGTGTCAGGGTGGCGTATCGGACTTTAAAAACCAGACCGGTGCTTACGAAATGTCCATATGCTGCTTGAAATCTGTCGGCCATCGTAGTTGTCAAGGGAAGGATATGCGCAATATAGTTCAGTTTTGAGACAAGATAGGTGTTGACATAACGTGTTCTGAGGAGCATATCCAAGCGACGCAGTTTGTTGTCCTGCAGCAGAGCACGTGTCTGGTGTAGGAGCCGGCGGTACGTAGCCGCTGCCGTGCGGCGGACATTGCTATAGAATTGCACTCCTAAACACTTGAGTACGAGCACCTTGTCAAAGGGCACCGCCGTTGTGTGGGAAATCCCCCCTCCGACATCCATGTATTTTGTCTTCTTCACGTTGATGACGCTCCCGGCGACCGCCCCGTACTGGCGTAGCCATTGCAGCGCCATATGCATTTCATCCTCTGATCTGGCCAGGAACACCACGTTATCGGCGAATGCACCACAACAAAAGGTCACGTCCCGCAAGGAGATACCAGTTAATCGCTGCCGTAGACCATGTAAAGCTGGTTCAAGTGCTGCAGCAAATAATATGCCCGACAGGGGGCACCCTTGTCGCACTGACCGTCCAACAACAATGTGACCAGACTGATAACCGTTGACCATCATGCGGGAGCGCGCTCCGTGGACCAGTCGAAGGACCACCTGTGCAGACTCCGGAGAGAGGCCCATGCGATGCAAAACTGCGCGTAAGAAGCCGTGATCGACGCGGTCGAATGCGTGGTCAAAATCTACGGCGACAAGGGCGCCTCGTATTTTGCAGGCCGCCGTCAAAGCAATTACGTCGCGGTATGCTCCTAACGCCGTATGAATGTTGCTGACACCACCTAAACATGTCTGATCGGTGTGGATGGCTTTCCCGATAGCGGTATGGAGACGCGCGCGGAGGATACGGGCGAAGATCTTGCAGTCGTTGTTGAAGAGTGTGAGTGGGCGAAAATCCTGCCACCTACAACCACCATTCGGTTTCGGAACTGGAATCAAGATGCCTTCTGTGAATTCTGTGGGGACAGTGAAATCAGGGCGGATCAGGTCTTGAAACATTTGGAGCCACTTGTCACCCATAAGGTGGTAAAAAGTGCGGTAGAATTCCAGGGGTAAACCGTCCGGTCCAGGCGACTTGTTCGGTGCTCCACGTGCCAAGGCCGATGTCAGCTCGTCGGGTGTAATGGGCAACAGCAGACTATCATCGGGTGCCACGTCCCGAGGGGCGGGAAAATCGTGCAACAGCCCGTCATAGTCACGTACATTTCGCGGATCTTCCATGTACAAGGTCCCATAGTGTCTGGCGAACGTGTGCGCGATGTCCGCTTGTGTCACTGCGCGCCCGCCGTCCTCCGTGTTTACCGCCGTAATGAGCTGACGTTTGCGGTGGCGCCTCTCGCGCACAATGGGATACACTGACGCTGTTTCGTGGGGGATACAGTCTTGCACTCGCGCACGGATGCGGACACCGTCTAGCTGCTCTGTCCTGATGCGAAGTAGACGAGCTTTGATGCGTTGTACGGACATCTGACGTTCGGGAGACGGCGGTTGCGTCGCCAGCTCACGTAACGCTGTATAGTAAAATTCCGATGTTGCCCTTTGCCAGTTCGATCTGTCACGCCCGTAGGCCATCAAGGTCTTTCGGAGGGCAGGTTTGACACATCCCAGCCACCACAGCAACGTGGAAGCATACATAGGCAGGCGCCTGATACATCGACGCCACGTGTCAGTGACTGCTCGCCGACACGCTTCCTCGCGAAGGAGGGAGACGTTCAGCGTCCACGGGCCCCTGCTGCGTCTTGTGAGTTGTCGGGGCAAGGTGACAGTGCAGATGTACGCGAGATGGTCCGTGAAGGCCGTCGGCCAGAGTTCTGCATCACGGGTTGCTGTGCGGAGGGCACGCGAGACGTATATCCGGTCCAGACGACTGGCAGAATGGCTGGTAAAGTGCGTATATCCACTCTGGGTCCCATGATGTAAGAGCCATGTGTCGTGGAGCGCGAGGTCACGTATCAATGCTTGTAGAGCGGGGCATGGGACGTAATGCGGTATCTGGTCCTCGGGCCGCAGAACACTGTTAAAATCGCCGCCCACTATGTAATGGTCCATATTTCCTTGCAAAAGTGGGGCTACCTCCTCCGAATAGAAGACATGCCTGTCACCACGGTGCGAATTACCGGAGGGAGCGTAGACGTTAATGAGGCGCACTGCGCCAAGTGTGAGTGCGATGCCTCGCCCGTTCGGCAAGTACGTCGCGTCCGTCGCGTCTATGCCATCTCGAAGAAGGATGGCCGTTCCTCCTGCGCCATCACCTACGGGTAGGCTGTACGTGGTGTAGCCATATAGGTCTAAACACAGCTCGGGACGGACCTCCTGGAGAAGGGCAATGTCCAAGTCTGCCGCTCTGATCATGTCGTGTAACATGCGGGTCTTGACAGTGGAGTGGACACCATTTACGTTGACTGTTCCCACACGGTACGACTGAGACATATCAAGTGGCGGAGGCAGTGTACCGGTGCAATCCCACAGCGATTTCACACACCACACACCACACAGCCATCCACCTGCATGCTGTGCATTACTGTGCCGTAGGAGTCCCTGACTGGAAGAGCCCTCCGGGCTCATTGTCAGCCATGGGCTCTGGTGGAGATATCGATGTTTGCTGTGCATCATCTGCCTCGATATCGTCTGCCCAATCACCAAGAGACGATTGTGATGTCATTGGGGGCTGGATGCTTTCACAGGAGCCCACATTTTGGGAGTCGACGCAGTGCGCCTCGTTTTCTGGGCCACCAGATTTAGGAGACTGTTCCTTGTCTTCAGGCACCTTCTGGTGAATGATGCCACTGGAGTCCGTTGCAATTGTGGGCGAGTCAACGAAGTCGATGTTTTCCGCCGGCTTCACATTCCTGTCCTGTTCGTCAGCTGACAATCGCCTCTTCTTGTGTCGCTTGGGTGATTTTTGCTTTCGGGTCCGAGATTCGACATCCACTGGAGGGCGGGGCTCGACACAGTCTCGGTCGCTAGGAACCCCTGTGTCTGGTCCCGACAGTGACGGTGGCTGGGTGCCCACGACGCTGTGGTGGGCGGAGGCTGTAGGAACCTCTGCACCGTTGGGCTGCGGCGTCGTCGACGGCGCTGACTCTCCAACGGAGCTGGCAGCGGCTTGAGGAGGTTGCAGGTTTTGATCATCCATCACATCATGTCGTGCCGCCTCCACATATGTTAGCGGGAGAGAGGTCATAGTGGATCGTTGGGGAAGTTCATTGCGGGGCACCTGAACGAGGCGGCGCTGCAGACACTCAGTTCTAACATGGCCCTCCTGGCCGCAGCCCCAGCAGGTCCTCGGTTGTCCATCACATATAACAATTGCGTGGCAGCCACCAACGAAAACATACGATGGAACGTGCTTCTTAAGTTCTATGCGCACTTGTCGTACCCCGTTAAGGACAGGGTACGTTTCGAATGTGTTCCATTTCTCCTCTGTGTGGCTCAGAACTGTGCCGTATGGCCGCAGCGCATCAACGACTAGGTTGGCAGGAACTTCGAACGGTAGTTCAAAGATGCGCACGGTACGCACCCCTAGACCAGCATGGTCAACTCCTACCACGCTCACGTTACCGTCTGCGTGACAGAAGCGAAAGCCGTTTGCAGATCGTTGGAGTAATCTGTCGCAGGCCGCTTCGTCAATCAGTTTGAGGTACACTGTGCTGGTTACAATAGACAGATGAATTCCTATCAGTTCTTGTGGTTCGATGTGCATGATGTCTCGTAGAAACCGTTCAATTTCATGGGCCTTCGGTCTCGTGTACGATGCGTTGAACGTTAGTTTTATTGTAGCTTTTCGATATGAGAACGCCATGTCGGGTCGGTACAGGTACTACACGGCAAGACAACGACGCGACCGCGCGCTAGCGGGTAAACAACAACACCTGCGGAGCACTGCCCGGCGCGCCGAGCCCGTCCGCACGGTAACACGGCTGAAAGCCGACTGGGAAGTCTTCGGCCGCCAATTCTGCTTATTTATCAAAATTTAGGTAGTGGCGGGGATCGAACCCGGCCCCGAAGACGTTTTGATTTTCAATTCAAGACGCTACCCCTAGACCACGGGTACCATCCTAGATTTCTCATAAAATTTAAGAGAAATACAGTACATAAATGTATTTTTATCTATATCGTTAACATCAATATAATTCATCTCTAACTGATAATAACATGACATGATAATAAGAGCCTGCTAAATTTATATGAACAAAGCGGTCCAGTTTATGTAATGTTCTACCAAATTTTATTCACAAAGATTTCACAGTCTTAGCAACAGTCTCAAGGTTTTTAAACAGTAAACGCATCTCTTCATAACAAACCACAGTAGAAGAAACATCGTTAACATACAACATTATGGACCGTAACTGAGGTCGAAATAACTGTAGACAATTTTTTGTAACAGTGACGGTAGTAAGTAATAATAACAGATTACTCGATTGTTAAAACGAAAAGAATACTAAAGCATGGCAATGCAAATGATGTAACAGAAAAAACCTATGAAAGTAATAATAACAGTATATAGCACGTTCTCCTTTCAGCAGTCCTTCCTCCTCTTGAAAAGATCTTTCACACATAGATGTTCTACTCCTTCCTTCCTCCACACAGCTTCCTTTTCCGCAACTAAACGCTGTAAGCATTTAAAAGATTTTACTTGTTCCAAAGTCGTTCCTTTCAATGATTCATGATTGTTGATTCTCACCAATTTGGTCTCTCCGATAGCTAGCCATTCCGTATTGTTTTCAACTTTTACAGTTCTCCCCATCAGATATTGTGGTTCCTGCTCTTTTTTCAGCCAACGCTGCTGATATTCAGCATAATTCATTGTATTTACCCCTTTTTTCATATATTTATGCCTCTTTCTTTCTCTAATGCTTTGTCATGTTACACCAGCACTCAAAATATGTTCCAGGTTTACATGTAATGCAACCTTCATGAAGAAAACTGGGTTTCTAGACTCAAATATTAAACTTAAATTAATGAATTTTTAGGTGGTTATCAAACGGAGTAATTCATCAATCGTCAGTACGTACGCTGCGTAGCAGTTTGCTTTCGTACTGGCGGAAATCATTTGCAGAACGATACTGATTACAGAAGACTGAAAATGCCAGTAGAAACAGGACACAGGGAAGATCGGTTTTTATGTCGAAGGAATGTAGGAAAAAGGGGAAGCAATACTGACCCAACGACTACTGACCCTACAACTTACATAAGAAGATAGAATCAAGGAAATAATTTTCAGCTTTAGTAGCATTACTACATTTAGAGAAACCTATAGACGATGTTTACCGGAATACCCTCTTTGAAGTTCTGAGGTAACATTTAAAAGAAACTGGGAGCTAAAGATTATCTACAACTTTCAGAAACCAAACTAAAGTTTTCAGCGTCGAACACGTGAAAGAGAAGCAGTGGCTAACAAGGGTTGTACCCTTACACCTGATAAAACAGTAAACCAAACGATGGAGAAATTTTGGAAGGGATTATAGTTCAGGGAGAACAAAGAAAATCTTTGAGGTTTGTAGATTACATTATAATTCTATCAGAGACGCAAAGGAGTTGGATTGTGTCTTGAAACAAGGGCGCCTGGTAAATTTCAGCGAAAGTGAAACAAAGGGAATGAAATATTGTCGACTGAAATCAAACGATGCCGAGGCATTAGATTAGTAAACCAGACACTAAAAGTAGTCAATATGTCATCCTATTTGGGGACCAAGTTAACTGATGGTAGCCGAAATTGAAAAGATATAAAAAGGCAAACTGGCAATAGCGGGAAAAACATTTCTGAAAAATGACCGAAAGCTGACTTGTCTGATACTTTTTTGTTCCTCCTATCTCCACTAAAAGTGAGTAACAATCTATTTTTTTCATAATATTGTCATTAGTTCATTCTGGATTTTCTATTGTTTGATTTATGAAAACAGGAGTTCATTAATACAGAATATAAACTGGAGTTCTAGGAAGCTCTTTCTACAGGAATTTTCTGTATTGGGTAAATGGAGAATTGAATAAGAAACTACTGAACTGAAATTGAGGCTAATTTATTACAAAATTTGACTAAATGCAAGGACCTGTTGACATCAAACGTCCTGAGTCACTTTAGATGCCTGCAGTTTGAAAACTGCCAGTGGTAACCAAGGCTTAACAATAAAGAAGGTCTGAGGGATGTAGGTAGCAACAGTTACGCAGAAATGAAGAGGCTTCCCAAGATAGGCTTGCCTGGAGAGCTGCATGAAACCAGCTTTCGTACTGAAGACCACAACATCGCACCTGACTGCATGTATTCGGCCTGACACTTGCAATATACAGTTGTAAGGTGGCTATAATTTCGCACCTTACAGGCACTCATCTACAAAACTAGCCACGATTTAACACCGGAATTAGGAATCGCTTGATATGTTGTACATCGTATATGTGCGTATTTAAAGAAGACTGACATTCAGAATGAGATTCTCATTCTGCAGCGGAGTGTGCGCTGATATGAAAATGGCTTAGCCACAGCCTGAGGGATGTTTCCAGAATGGCTTAGCCACAGCCTGAGGGATGTTTCCATGCCAGAATGCAAACATCCCCCAGGCTGTGGCTAAGCCACGTCTCCGCAATATCCTTTCTTTCAGGGGTGCTAGTTCTGCAAGGTTCGCAGGAGATCTTCTGTAAAGTTTGGCAGGTAGGAGACGAGGTACGGGCAGAAGTAAAGCTGTGAGGACGGGGCGTGAGTCGTGCTTGTGCAGCTCAGTTGGTAGAGCACTTGCACGCGAAAGGCAATAGTTCCGAGTTCGCGTCTCCGTCCGGCACACAGTTTTAATCTGCCAAGAAATTTCAAGACTGACATTGTCACGTTCACTGTGTAAATAGCTGTTAACGCTTATTGCAGGAAAGGTGATGGAATGTCTTTATTATCAAAACCGCGTAATCAGTGATTGCCTATACTAATAGAGGTTGGAAAGCCAGTGAAAATAAAACGGCAGGCATAACTCAGGCCCTGGGTGGAAAAGCCCTCACAGGTATGCTGGTCCTGCTTAACACAGGAAGTAACCAAAGGCGGACGGTCGGGGCACATGAGCGCTGAAGCACAACACAGTGGCGACCGCCGGTCGGATAAGCGGATAACACTTCGGAAACTGAAAATCTTGGACACAGCAGAGAGGCACGAGGAAGCATTACCTCGGGAATCACACAGGCTGGGGTATTTCCGAGGATATTTACTCTGAGAAGCGTACCATTGTATGTATTCCTAATAAACGGGGATAGGTATTTCCTCGCAAACTTTCTGCGCTGGATGACAAAATACTAAAATATGGTTGGTCGGCGTTTTATTTCCACTGAGGTTTCACACCACTATAGATCATCTTTGAAACTGGTGTCATCTAGTGTTTGGTACTTAGATGATGCCAGACATCTCGCGTTATTTGTATTGGATTGTGTAACCATGAAAAGGACTGATTTGATTGATCAGTAATATTAGTTACGTAATCAATTTGTATCTCTTTATGTCCACTGTACGTTGATATATAAATATTTATAATGTATAAAGGGGTTTTATTCTACAATAAATGTATAAGCAGAAACAACGTTCATTATTTAGTAGTTGCTAGTTCCCTTAATCATTCAATTATGATTATGTTATAATTTATATGTCAGAGAGCAAGAAGGCGGAAATACTATCACCATTAAGAGATACTAAGATCTGCTTCAGGGGGATGTCAGAAAGAACCAAATCTTCATTTTCACGTTCAGTATTTCCACTTTCGCACATTCATTTTATACCCGCCTGGAGTAGCATCTTGACAGTGATCAAAGATGGGAATTTGTTGATGCATGTTAGACATTACATAACAAGTAAAGTTGATAACGATACGATGTGATATCTTTGAAGGGAATCACAAACTCCAGGACACATTTGCCATGCTTAGCACCCTTAAGCATCGAGCGCCAAGATACACATGTGAGGAATTATCTAGAGACGGAAATTAGGATCCCAACAGGTCAGCAGAACTGAAGATCAGGGAACGCAGTCAGATTCGCCGGAAGTATTCTGACGTCGTTTTCCTTAAACTTTGTTAATTACCTCCTTGGAATGGCGCGACATCTACAACGCCACCGACCTGATAGCAAGAGCTCCGTCACCGTTTCGGAGTAACATTTAATCTCATCTCAACACCTTTTGAATATTAGACAACCAGCGGCGTGGTACCGTATTTTGAAGCTAAGTTTCTAACTCATTTCTACTGCTCCTCAGCACTTCCGTCTTTTTTCGGTTCATTCTCAGTCCGTATTGTGTGGTGGTTAGAGTGTAGATTCCATTCAAAGATCACGTAATTCTTCCTTGCCTGTAAAAATGGTTATGCAATGTCATCATAAAAATGTTTTCACCAGAATATATTCCTAATCTTTCCTTCATTGAACAGAGGGAAGATTAAATTCCTCCTTTGCGCCCTTTTTAAAACGAGTAATTCCATATTGGTATCCCACTGCTGTTTTTATTGCTTGGTTCACGCCATATTATATTCCTCCACAGCGGCCACGTATTTCTGTAAGTGTTTCAAACAACTTGCTCCACTTCACCCTGTCCAACGTTTTCTGGTCCACCTCTGGCGTAAGCAGATATTCAGCTTGACAATGATTAAAAGAGTTTTTGGAAGGCTTCCTCAGGGATATTGTTCCAAATTCTGTCCAATTGTCCCGTTAAATCGCCAAGACTCGGAGCTGGTTGGAAGACCCTGCCCATAATTGTCCAAACTTTCCAAGTTGGGGTGACACCCAGCGATCTTACTGGCCAAGATAAGGATTAGCAATCACGAAGGCAAGCAGCAGAAATTCTTGCAGTGTGCGGACGGGCATTATTTTGCTGAAATGTAAGCGTATGACGGCGCACAATGAAGGACAACAAAACGGAGCGTAGAATATCGTCGACTTACCGCTGTACTGTAAGGACGCCGCGGATGACAACCAAAGGATTCCTACTATAAAGTGAAATGGTATCTCAGGACATCATTCCTAGCTGTAGGGCCGTATGGTGTGTGATATATTGGTATACCACCACCGTCCCGGATGTCTCCTTACATGTCTTTGCTTGTCATCGGGGCTCAGTTCGAAGAGTAATTCATCACTGAAGACAATTTTACGCCAGTGAATGAGAGTCCAGGCCGAATATGCCTGACACTTCTGCAAAGGGGGTCGTTGGTACGAAGATGTCAATGGTAGTCCGTGCAAGGGGGTGGCATGAGCTCAGCCCACTTTCTGTGAGCCGTCTATTAATGGTCTTTGTGGTCACTGAAGCGTCAGTTGCACGTCGGCTCGATGTTAATGATGGATCCCTGGCTCTGAATTCTTTATCTAACGATTACTCGGTCCTCGCGTTATCTCATCCCTCTAGGTCAACCGCTTTCTTCTTGGGGCGGTTCCCAACCATGGTTCATTCATTCCTGCCAACATCGTCGTATAGTGGTATCGCTCCTATTCAAATGTCGAGTGGTTCCCTGATTACTGCAAGCGCCTTCTTTGAGTCCAACTACGCATAATCCTGTCTCAAATCCCGACACTTGCGTATACTGTCCAAGCTCCTGTCTGCGAGGCGTAGTTACTGTCAAACTGAGTACACGGAATTATAAACAGTCGCTGGCAGACAGCATCCAAAGGGTTAATGAACTAAGAACTTTTATGTCCTACAACCACAATAAACGACTTTCCACCGCGTAGTGCATTACTAACGTTATTCCTCCTTTGATGAACAGCATCACTAGAGGTTAACGACTGGAATGACCTCGCCAAAATCGTTCTTTTACGGGAGAGCATGCTGCGTTAAGTCTCAAAGACGCCAATAGATGTCTCTTCTTTAGTGACACAATAAAAAAGTCGCAGTCGCTAGGTCCGGATGCGGAAACTGTCAGAGTGAGCTGTTGGGCCGCCCATCCCACACATTCGCGAGGTCACTGAGCTAGCTCCGAGTTCCCCTGTCGTCGTCGTTGCCCGACGGCGGGCACTTCCTGATGGCAGCATCAATGGCCATTATTATTTTACGCTCTTTCTCCGCTTCGCCGAAATCTTTCCTCCGAACTAGTGACATTACCAGTTATTCCTTCAGGGAAAAAGAGATAAAAATTTGTGTTTCCGTGATGTATCTAATAAAAATGGAGATCGAGAACCAATACATACCAGAACTAAAACATTTCGCTAGAGGTTTATGAGTGACATTATTCTTTCTTTTCGTATGATGCAAGAATGTCAAAGACAAAAATCTAATCAAGTCTCAACTTTACAGATATCAGCATAAGTTGAGAAGAAAACCTTTTTCGTTAAAGTGTAGGCGTGGAGTACACGATTTGCTTTCTCTTTGGCATTTCTGAATTTGCGCCTTAGCCATCGACTGAGTACTTCATCTCCCTGTTTCGCTGACCATTCGTCTGTGGAGGTCCCCGCGCTGCTATCGCGTGGCAATGACGACACCCGGAGCGGTCACTAGACATGGTTGGTTGGTTGGTTGGTTTGGGGAAGGAGACAGCGAGGTCATCGGTCTCATCGGATTACGGAAGGACGGGGAAGGAAGTCGGCCGTGCCCTTTGAAAGGAACCATCCCGGCATTTGCCTGGAGCGATTTAGGGAAATCACGGAAAACCTAAATCAGGATGGCCGGACGCGGAATTGAACCGTCGTCCTCCCGAATGCGAGTCCAGTGTCTAACCACTGCGCCACCTCGCTCGGTACTAGGCATGGAGTGCTGTGTGCGAGGATCCCATTTTCATGACGTCGGTAATTACGACAACAGTTTTGGGTCGGGACTACGGTAGCGATGTCGAGTTTTGGGGTTTGCCGTAGTCCTGGTACTCTGGTTGGCTCTCTAGGACGAGGTCGTAATTCGGTAGCCTGGAGTTGATAATAGGTTCCATTGTGTGAATAGCTTAAACGCCTCTGATAGGTACTGTGTGTTTAATGGGTTGGCCACAGTGAAAGTACAAGCCAGTGTAATCCGTCATTGAGTGTTACTGCGGGTTGCCAGTGTTCGCTGGTATGTTCCCAGAACGTTACACTACTGCCGGCGAAGTTGTTAGTGGTGATGCGACTTGGTCACTATTCAGGCATTTACACGAAAATAAGCACCGGATGGCAAACCACAGTGAAGGGAAACCCTGCTTTACGTTACTGCTGTGTATTACGGTAAGGTGTGACAGTAACAACAAGGTTACTTGGGTCAAATTGGTTTTGCTTGCGACGGAGTGTTGATTAATGCTTAGTTCACGTAATTAACCATTGAATCAAAGTGTTACTGCGTTTGTCAACGCTTACAAGCTAAAAGGGCTTTATGCTTTTGACTTCCTCAATCTGGTAGTTTTCTGTAGCTGATTACTGGATGAAAACCTTCGGAGCGTAGTCACGTGATCTCCGTCTGGTTATGAGCCAGAGGACATTTCAGTGTGGAAGGATTGCTGCTCCTCAGAATTGGGTTCTTCGGTGGTCTGACGATTCCAAGAGTGGAGTCTTGTTTTTAAATGATCTCGTTTTGGCCATGGCTGAGTGGCATCCGCATGTTGATTAGCATAAAAAGGTTTATGATTGTACAGCTCTTTCTTCCTTTTAGCCGAATATTATGTATGGGACCTAATCAAGAAGTAGTCGTACTAATCCTCGGTTACTCTGGGAATAGTGCACCACTGTAGGTAGCTATTTGATTGATCTGATTATTGTTGGATTGAAGGATGACTAACCCAAATCACACTGTTGGTGTGGTTATTCAAGGGTACGCAAAGGGGCCGGGCGCCGTACATGTGAAAACTATTGCTGTTTGATGTATTTAGCCTAGGTAGTGAAACCGATCAGTTATCCTAAGCAGCCTGTTAGTCTATTGGATGCCCGCATTTTTCTGGCGGTATGCAGTATTGACTGAATAGTAACACTGTGCGGCCCAGTCTTAAGACTGTTACCTTTTGAAGTTATCACCTTGATGCTTTGTAACATTTTGAATAGACTTAGTGTCGTGTTTCGATAGTATTTTAGTACAGTAGCTCATTCTCTTCCTACTAAGCTCTGTGACGAATTTGCCAAGGCAGCTTTAGTTATTTTTAGGTTATCTAACTTTTGCCTGTCCATTTATTCTTTTTAAAATTCGGTTACTATAGTTTGTATTTCAGATTTAAATCTGTAATCTTAGGGTTGGCTCTGAGCACTATGCGACTCAACTGCTGAGGTCATCAGTCGCCTAGAACTTAGAACTAATTAAACCTAACTAACCGAAGGACAGCACACAACACCCAGCCATCACGAGGCAGAGAAAATCCCTGACCCCGCCGGGAATCGAACCCGGGAACCCGGGCGTGGGAAGCGAGAACGCTACCGCACGACCACGAGATGCGGGCTGTAATCTTAGGGCCTTTATTAAGTAGTACTCTATAGTATAGTGATTATTAGATGTAAGGCCGGCTGCACAGTTCTCTCTGTGCGTATGTAGTAACTTTTTTTGTTGTGTCAACGTTCGGTACCACACTTGTTAGGGGTTGCAGTTGTCGACCGCGTTCCGTATTAGTATCGTTGGACCTGCGAGTCGCGACCAGCGCCGCTAGGGGCCGCTCCGCCGGTTGTATCAAATTTCTAGCGAGCTCTCGTCCACTCTTACACGGGACGTCAAGCAGTAAAGCAGCATAGCCTTCAGCTTAAAGGAAGCAACCACTAACAAGGCGCTTAGTAACGTATGGCCTAAGTGATGCCCCAATAGCGATCTGTTTATATGTATGCAGCCAAGATGAATCCCGTACAACCAGTTAAGTACAATATAAATTATTTTTTACTAACAACTTCTAATTATTTTAGTCGTAGGACATCCATACCCTGCAGCCAGCACTTTATGGACGTTACTGATAAACCTGCTGTGATTTATATGTTTCTATTTAGCATTGGCCACAAGTCAACATTGGTGACGACTCGTTCGTCGTCATCATAACAGTTTTGACTGATGGAAAGATTTTAAAAAATATCCCGAGCGTTCGGTGGGAGTGCGTTCAAGAACAAATAAATTGCTATTAGTGGATTTCATTTAACTAACGTGTGGGTCTATACTAAGATATCATGAAGACGGTTGTAATGATTCATGGCGATAGAAGCATGCTTCCCCCGGGCAGTACATTAGAGGTTCTGCCTTGTTCCATCCTCCGTAACCAATATAGTGAAGATGTTCAAATGGTTCAAATGGCTCTGAGCACTATGGGACTCAACTGCTGAGGTCATTAGTCCCCTAGAACTTAGAACTAGTTAAACCTAACTAACCTAAGGACATCACAAACATCCATGCCCGAGGCAGGATTCGAACCTGCGACCGTAGCGGTCTTGCGGTTCCAGACTGCAGCGCCTTTAACCGCACGGCCACTTCGGCCGGCTAGTGAAGATGTTTTCCCACACCCAGAGCAACAATTATTTTGTCTGAATCTTTAATTAATGAATCAGAATCACATTAACAAGGTCTGAAATAGACTGAAAAGCCAAAGAAACTTGTACTCTTTCTTAATATCGTGCAGGGTCCGCGCGAGCGCGCAGAAGTACCGTAACACGCGGTGGCATGGATTCGACTAATATCTGTAGTAGTGCTGGAGGGAATTGACACCATGAATCTTGAAGGGCTGTCCATAAATCCGTAAGAGTATGAGGAGGTGGAAATCTCTTCTGAACAGCACGTTGGAAGGCATCCCAGTTATGCTCAATTATGTTCATGTCTGGGGAGTTCGGTGGCCAGTGGAAGTGTTTAAAATCAGAAGAGCGTTCCCGGAGCCACTCTGCAGCATTTCTGTACGTTTAGGGTGTTGCATTGTCCTGCTGTAATTGCTCAAGTCCGCTGGAATGCACAATGGGCATGAATGAATGTAGGTGATCAGACGGGATGCTTACGTACGTGTCACCTATCAGTGTCGTATCTAGACGTATCAGGAGTCCCATATCACCCCAAATGCACAAGCCCCACACCACTACAGAGCCTTCACGAGCTTGAACAGTCCGCTGCTGACATTCAAGGTCCATGGATTCGTGAAGTTGCCCCCCTACCGGAACACGTCCATCTGCTCGATACAGTTTGAAACGAGACTCTTCCGACAAGGCAACATATTTCCAGTCATCAACAGTGCAATGTCGGTGTCGACGAGCCAAGCTGAGGCGTGAAGCTTTGTGTTGTCTTCGGCTCCGAAAACCCATGTCGATAATGTTTCGTTGAATTGTTTGCACGTTGATACTTGCTGATGGTCCAGCATTGAAATCTGCGATAATTTGCGGGAGGGTTGCTCTTCCGTCAAGTGGAATGATTCTTGCAGAACCTTTTTCCGACCGCAGAAATGTTCGAGATTTTATGTTTTACATGATTTCTGATGTTCACGGTACATCCACATGGATACTCAGCAAATCATATTTAAGTTCCTGGCGTAGGGTTCATCGAAATAATTCTCTATTACTCCATTCTCGCATAACGCGCGGAAAGAACGAACAGCTATATCTTTCCGTACGAGCTCTGTTTCCTATTATTTTATAATGTTGAACGTTTCTCCCTATGTAGGTGAGTGTCAACAAAATATTTTCGCATTCGAAGTTAATGATTGGAATCTCGCGAGAAGATTCTGCCGCAAGGAAAAACGCCTTTGTTTTAATTATGTCCACATCAAATCCTGTATCATTTCAGTGACACCCTATCCTTTATTTTGGGGTAATACAAAACGGTCTGCCCTTCTTTGAACTTTTTCGATGTTCTCCGTCAATCCAGTCTGGTAAGCATCCAACACCGCGCAGCAGTGTTCTAAAAGAGGACGGACAAGAGTAGTGTAGGCAGTCTCCTTAGTAGATCTGTTACATTTTCAAAGTGTCCTACCAATAAAACACAGTCTTTTAAGTCTCCCATACAACATTTTCTATGTGCTCTTCGAGTTTAAGTTGTTCGTAATTGTAACTCCTAGGTATTTAGTTGAATTTACAGCATTTACATATGATTGATTTATCTTGTAACAGAAGTGTGCCGGATTTCTTTTAGCACTCATGTGGATGACCTCACACTTTTCGTTACTTAGGGTCAATATTGCATTTTCGAACCATACAGATATCTTTTCTAAATCGTTTGACAATTTATTTTGATGTTCTGATGACTTTACTAGTCGATAAACGGCAGCGTCATCTGCAAACAACCGAAGACTGCTGCTCCGATTGACTTCCTAACCGTTTACATAGATAAGAAACATCAAAGGGCCTATAACAGTGCCTTGGGGAACGACAGAAATCACTCCTGTTTTACTCAATGACTTTCAGTTACTATGAACTGTGACCTCTCCGACAGGAAATCACTGTATTCCATAAGCATGCAATTTCACTACAGGACGCTTGTGTGGTACAGTGTCAAAAGGCTTCCGAAAACCCTGAAATACGGAATCAATGTTCCAAAATCCTGCTGCATATTGACGTTAATGATATGGGCCTATAATTTAGTGTATTACTCCTACTACCTTTCTTGAGTATTGGTATGACCTGTGCAACTATCCAGTCTTTGGGTATCAGCATACCCTGAAAGGAACCTAGTCGGCGTACAGCCTGAACCGGAAGACTTGTTTTTACTCTCGTGAAATGATCGTAAGGGAAAAATCCCCACTTCGTAGCTACCTCGGAGATGCTGTGTCCCATCACTCCTGCGCCGACTATAACACCAACGTCAAACTCGCAAATCTTGATAACCATTGTAGCAGTAGTAACCGATGTAACAACTGCCCCAGACGTTTATTGCCTTATAAAGGTGTTGCCGACCGTAGCACCGTATACTGTCTGTTTACATATCTCTGTATTTGAATATGCATGGCTATACCAGTTTCTTTGGCGTTTCAGTGTAATACCCAGCTCTCCACAGGACGATATCCAGACCCAGGGTCAATGGTATCTTTACGGATATGTTACGAGTATTGGAGGCTTCTATGTTTCTTGCGGTGGAAAACGAGAAATCGTCAGACGTCGGAAAACTACAGGGATAGAAATGACTTTTCGCGTAACTGCCAACGATAGCTAGCTGTTTAGATTTCACGAATTTATTTTGCAGTCATATCGTTCATGTGAATGAAATGATAATTAAATGGACACCCTAGCTGCAAACAGGCGTTGGCATACTTCATTGGCGACAGGTTGAAAATGTGTGCCCTGACCTGGACTCGAACCAGGGATCTCCTGCTTACATGGCAGACGCTCTATCCATCTGAGACAATGAGGGCACGGAGGATAGCGCGTCTGCAGGGACTTACCCTTGTACGCTCCCCATGAGACCCACACTCCCAACATGTCCACACTACTACATTCGTAGTGCGCCTAATAGATGTTTGCCCATCATACCCGAGTCCCGGTCAGGGCACACATTTTCAACATGTCCCCAATGAAGTGTATCAACGCCTGTTTGCAGCTAGGGTGTCCATTCAACTATCATTTCATTCTAGCGAAGCTGCATGGCCATCAACGGTAACTGTTGTTTCGGGAACAGATACTACCTTCATATATAGTTCATGTGGATCTTGTGCCTTAACGTAGCGTAAGATACAGCTCACAAAATAAGCAGGTCACTACCGTGAGTAAGGTAGTTAGTGTTACAACACTGCTCAAATGAGAGTCGTTTGGAGACTCATAGAAAACAGTTTCTATGAAGTCTTTCATGAGAAACTCAAAGATGTTCACTGTTTGAAAAATTTACCTTCAAGTTCACTTATAAGTTCGTAGACTTCTACGGGCGGCGTCGACTTGAATAAAATCATTTTGGCTATTATAAGACGCTAAAACAACTAAAATTCCGATGTTTCGACCGACTTTGCAGAGGTTCCTTTCAGGGCTGCATTATGTCTTCCCATCTCTCGCCATATCAGCGTATATCCAGTATTGTCGAACATGATCGTTTTGGTGGTCTACATGCCATTGTGTGGGGAGGCGTAACACTGCATGGACGAAATGACATCCAAATCTTTGAGTGCGGAATGCGATACGTTCATCGAACGTTATTGTCACGCTGTATTCCCCATGTGAGTCTTTCAGGTGTGCATCCGGCGCTAACTTCATTTTTATGAAAGACTACCTCGAACAGTGCTGATCTAGCAGCTCTTGGTACGAAAGAATATTTGGCGAACGGAATTGCCTACCGGTTCCCCCGACTTAAGTCCGGTCGAGCCCCGGAGAGACGTACCGCAGCACGTCCAAACACACCAACGGACATCTGGCAGCTGTCAACAACGATGGTCGTGGAGTAGAACGTCCTGCCACAAGAACTCCTTACTATCCATGTGACACCATAGGAGCACATTACAGAGCGAGCGTTTCCGTCCACGGTGATCAGAAACCCTATTGAGATGTCCCGCCTTTTCTAATGTGAAAGAGGACCTTGCGAATCACGGTAGTATCAGTGTAACTATGGTCTCTGAATAAGAGTGTTGTCTCTGTTCGTCTCATTGCATATTTTTTTCTGTTGCTTCCTGTGCTGTACTGTAGCAAATATTTCTATGCATTATCGAGTTAGGTTACTTTGGCGGTGACGTACAATGCGAAAGTTACTTTCGTCCTTAAGTTTTGCACACTAGTGAAGACGTTTCGGCTGCTGTCGCTTATAATCCACATTAGAGCTGCAGAGAAATTCCGAACGTCTCCGTAATCAGTCACCACTGCGATGTTCGTATTTTACGAGCAAACAGCTTATATTCACTTGATTTGTCACTATTTAAGCAGATTAACAAACGGAAGTGCAGTAGACGCATAGAATTTTTTCGCTCGGTACTGGTGCTGCAACTAGGCAATATGTCTAGAGGTCTAAAACAGTTTTAAAATATTTTAGAACTTCTCTGTACGCTCAAAAATATTGTCTCTCCACCAGCAATTCCAAGAAACAGGTATTTTAATTTACGTAGTGTCCAGCATTCAGTAATCTCCACTCGTAAATTCTCAGTCACTCATGACAGGCAATAACGGGAGAGACAAGTAATGTGTGGCAGGTGTAAATAGTGATCTGTGGCAGGTGTAAATAATACCAATATGCATCATAGTGTACTTAGGCGAAGAATTATACTAACAAATATGAATGCAGCTGGAGATGTGACTTGTCCAATATGACATGTGACAATAGTAAGCTCAATTGGATAACTGTGTAAGGACCTACTGAGAATAATAGTGTGTAAAAAGAAACCTAAACATTAAAGTTGCAAATACAAAATATCTATTTTCTTAAGAAATGATACATAGGTTAAATGCGTGTGTTAAATACACAAACAGCACAACGAGTGCTTGATGTCAGTGGAGACATGGTCAACAAAATGAATACACAGATATTATTATCAAATGCGGACTTCTAATGCAAGGCTAAGAATAGTGTAAAGTGTTGCAACATTAAGAATAAGAATAAGGTATTATAGAAAAATACAAATTGTTACATATGATTGTTCACAAATTTAGTGAAGATTTTATGATGGCATTGAACCGAGGTAAGAAGCTGCAATCTCAGAGACTTGTAATCGTAGCACTGAAAGTGCCACGTGCCTCCACTATGTTTCATTAGGCCTCACGTGACAGTATCACTCAATGTTTAACGGTGATTCGTAGTTCGGTTTCTTTGGTAGGAGTACTGTTCTAGGATCGGTGGGGCTATCGAAGGACCTCCGCAGAGTTTTGTCTCTTGGTGTGGGACAACTGTGGGCAGTACCGGACGTCGTTCCCTCCCATAAAAGGCGGCGTGGGATAGAGCATTAGACTTTCGTTTACGTGTTGGCGGCGCATTGTGATGGATTGGCAGTTACGACAATTTGCGCAGACACTCGTATTGGCTCAACTAAACTGTTTTCTGATATAAACTGTCAATGATGAATCTCTTGCTATCGGACTTCTTGGTTGTGAGTGGCTCATAAGGCTGACAGTGCATTAAATGCGGCTCACCTGTGAGCAAGATACGTTCAGAAAGAAGAACGGAGTAACACAACAGGGGTGTTGCCGCTATTCAAATTCCACCTGATGTAAGTAGGCTCTGATCAGTTCCGTTTTCATGGCCGATAGGAGCTGGCTATTCTCGCTAGGTGGGGAAAAGAAATGTAGATAGCTGTTGCAGGTAAGCTCAAGGCACAGGGCTTCGTTTGGTTACAGCTTGACTGAAAGTAATGAGTCACTGGTACTCAATCGTCAAGAAGGAATCTGTGTGGGTTATGGTATGTAATTACAGAGAGACATCACTGTAGTGGGTATCTATAGCCTGCCAAAATGGTGTTGATCCTCCTGGGAATCCTCTTGGCGTGTTTGTGGCCAGGGGAAGCACTCCATGGCTGTGCGCCACGGCTGTCATGCTGTCTGATACATCTGGACTTTGCCAAGTCTGGATTCGTCCATCTGCAACATTCGCTGTCGCTCTTGCTTTCCTTTGTTGTGCCCGCAGAGGTAGGTGATGGCACTTGCCTTAGAAGTTTCGTTGCTTCTATGGCTGCCGGCGTCCACCCGAGTTCCCAATCAGCTGTCCGCCACCAACTGGGTAGCGTCCAATCCGCGATGCACAATTGATAAGGTGCCTCCCCAGCCACAATACGCTGACACGGTGCCGTGTCTGTTCCGTCACGCCTCAGCTCCAACTTCGCACACACTTCATGTGCGCCATCAGTAACCGACAACTAATAATTTATTAAGAGTAACAGTTTTCAAAAGAAAGAGAGGCAATGGTAAGTTGAAAACGAAATACTTAATATCTAATAATATGTGTGAAATGAAGGTACATTGTATAGTGTGTGTAACTGCCCATGGTGCTTAGTGCGCTTCGGAAATTAACGCATCCCGCTATTTACCCACCGGCTGCACGCATCTGTCCCAATAATGTGCGTCTCCCACAACCAATTACTTTTTCAGATTGTATTTATCTGTTCTTTCCATCATTAAGGTACATTCCTGTTACTCTAATGCAATCGATAACAGATTTTAAACTATAATTGCGACAGTATGACAAGCCTGCGCAGATACTCTGCTGACATATTCTATAAAGTATCTGGAACGTTCATTGGTGTGATGTACACAGTAGGACAACAAGGGTGTAACCTTTGGACACACTCAAACCCTAACACAAACAATGATAATTACATTTTATAATCTAGTGTCAAGCTGATGCAAACATACAACATCTGGTATATTGTCACATTTAAGTATTCTTATGGACTAAAGCTTGTACTTTCATGCCTTTTAACCATAGAAACTTATGAGTTTTGTGGGGCTAGATCGTACTGGGGACAATGGGAGGGGTTTTGTTTGGTTGGCGTCTGGGATCAACAACATTGTGGTACATAAGAAACATGATCCACTGTAGTTTGACTAGTTGCTTTATTTGTTCTCTGTGAAACACCTGAATGTGTGTTACTGACATGATACAGATTCTCTTGCATGTGAAATTATAATGTGTTGTGCTCGTGTCTCCTCTGCTTGTTAGTACACGGAGGTATGAACTCCCGTCATTCGCGGTGTTATTTCTGAGATCCCTCTCTTTGGCCTACCCAGTCATGTGGTGCTGCTTGATACGTCGCCTCTGAATGACTCACAGTGTCTGTTCTGTCAATTAAAACGCCTCGAAAAGAACCCAACTGCGTCGCGCATACGCTGTGACGAAGAGCGTTCACAAGAAACAAACGAAGGGGTCTCTACACTGTCGTGGTCTAAGCTCAACTGCTGAGATTGTGCCATAGATCAATCCACTCTGTGGGCAGAATACCAACACCGGCGAAAACAGGGCAAACCTGCACGCCTGGTATGACGAGTTACAGAAACACAAAAGAACATCAATGATGCCAACAACAAGCGACAAGATCGCTGAACTTAAGAAAGACAATAATACGAACACTAAGTGGGAGTGGAACTATAAACATTCCTATTCTATTAGACACAAAATGACAGAAGACACGACAGCTTCTCTTTGCATAATCATGCTATCAATGATTGGTTACAGTGATTGTACACCAAGCAAGTATAAAAATACCCACCTCACTCTGATTCCTGTGAACCGAATGACGGCACAATGATCATTGCGAGCCTTGGCTGACACAAACTAATAGTATAACCACCTCATATTCAACAAGGCATTCCTACGGTAACAAAGGATTCATAATTTAAAGAAAGTATTCCTAATTTAAACAAAGTATTCCTAACTAATTTCTGTCCTTTACTTCTGTTAGTCACTTACTGAGTGTTCATTACTGTGCATGGTTGCTGGATTTGGGGACTGTATCTCCACAATTTTGACATCGTATTGCCTCCTGTGTGGTGCTCTCTAGTTTCCTTCGAAGTGCCCGTTGCTGTTTTTTACCATGGACGGTGTTCCAGTTGTTTTATCTATCTGGAGGGGGTAACTTTCTTGTTCTCACCCATAGCTGTGTCCTCCAGACGATCCGTTTCTAGTATTACTCATTATTATCATTCCTTCTCTTGTTACTCCTATTCTGTGGTTCATAGAAGTGTCCATCATAATTCCTTCTCTTCTCTCTTGCTATGTAGATTTCGTAGGCAACATTCCACTTCATGGAGAATGCCTTTAAATGCTTCAGTATTATCTCCGCATCTACCTGCAATAACCTGCTACTTATTAAAAGGTAGTTTCATGTAATAGAAACGAATAATTTCACTATTACTCCATAGTTCATCCAGAAACTGGATCTCCTTGAGCAGTGGGTCGAATAGTTCCACAGAGTTCTTGAATCCCAATGATTCTATGTCTCAGCACATTATAGCCACTTGTTTTATCTTGTTACGCATTCCGTGTGACCAATACCTGGCGACGAACACATCCCTAAATTCTTTGTGTGTCCTGAAGTTGTAGCCAATATAATGCACTTGACCAGGACTGAACCCTCCATGTGGGCGCAGATACATTCTAGTTTATACCCCTAACGACCAAGAACGCTGTATCAGTCTATCGAAATGAGCAATCCAAGGCTTAGGATGAAAAGTATTACTGCTGTCCTGACAGCTTTTAAAGTTTTGAATGTATATGAAGTGCTTGTGGTCAAATCACATACATTATTTTGGATCACTCATGTCCTTGCTTCTGAGATGCAGATTTCTGCACTGTGGTGTGTGATGTCATTACGCAAGTGGTTACTACATATTCCTACACTATTTTATTCACTAATGTGTAATACACATCATATTGATACACAGTGCGTTTATTTGGAGTGGACATGCAATGTTCGCATGACACCTTGGTGGTTCTATGATAGGCATAGGTTCTTTTATATTTGAATATCATCTTTCTGTATTCCCTTTCTGTTCCACTGATTTTCTGCTATCGCTGTCCTCTGTCAGTTTCTTCATGGGTCAAGTTTCATTGTGTTTTACACGATCCAACTTATCTTTTTATGTATTTAATAATTTCATTTTGTTCTGTACTAATTCGAGAGTGATCCTGCAATAATGTCATGAGTTATTAATACTGCTTCCATGTTTTTTTCCGTTTTTTTTTGTCTTGCATGTTTCTGGGTGACTAGTGTCTTCTTCCTTGCTCTTAATGCCCCAATACGAGTTACCCATGCATCTTTCTTTCCGTCAATTGCCATGTGTTTGTATTCTGTCACTGTCTGGTGGATTTTACCATCTCGTCGTGATATGAATTATGTTTTCCTCTAATTTCCTACCAAATTCCTATATTTCCTTTCCTGCCTGCTTTAGAAATTCATTATCTTCTTTACTTTCCTTCTGCCTTTTCTCTCTTGCCTTTTCTCTTCTGCCTGTTTTAAAAATTCGAAAGCTGTATCAGTATTTGTACTCTTTCTTCTTGCTAATTCTAGAGTAGATTCACATGGACGTACTGCTCTACGTCGCTCTGGTGGTGCAACCGATCTCTCAGTCTCTCTTGCTACGTGTTTTTGATGACTGCTTTTATAAGTTGTGAACCTGCTCCCCATTAATCCTCACTATCATTGAGTACCTCACAATCTGATGCCACCTTCTCCATACTGTCGTCACTCCGGCCTGGTTGCTCTGCAGGGAAATTGATCAGTTCGTACTCAAACTCTACGTTCCTCATTTGCAATTGATCCCAAATGGAAATCTGTATTTCTTCTCTCCCCATACTGTGGTCCTTGTTATCATCCACAAGATGTTCTAACGTATAATTATTATCAAACGGAATGACAACTGCCTACTAACCAAAAAATCAATCCTATATTGATGCGAATACAATATATAATCTTTTTATAAGAACACCAGTCGTACCGACGCCGTAAAAAATACAAAATGTGGTGTAGAAACCACAAACGTACACAAGAAAATTATTCAGTTATGGGGGAAAAAACCAGAGTAGAAAGAAATTCGCGCCAGTTACCATGGAACTAGTGGTTCACAATCCTATTGTAAGAAATTAATCGGTTATTAAATAAAAATTATCAGCCTGCGAATTAAGTTTATTAAGCAAAAGCCATTAATGCTAGGCAATAACTTACGTGCAAGATTCATTCAACAACAATGACGACAAAAGTCACACAAAAATTCTGCATCCTGGCGGGGACAACAATTTATATATGTGGGTACTTCTAATGAACCTCTCTCTCTCTCTCTCAGTATCTCTAACGCACAGAAGCACCACTTCGGTGAAACCAAGGTAAAAACGACACACGACGGGTATGAAATGTGAATGACAAGAAATGTGGCCCTGTGTAGTGGAACTGGAGTTTAAAAATTTTTATTCCGAGACTATTGCTATTATTTGCCACATAGATAACTAAAATTAATAAAGGTGATCAAGGGACCTTGTCTACATGAACAACAGACAAAGGTTAGTATCACGCAAGAAATATTTCTAAAATTCATGAATTAAATAGAGCATAAGCCAAAATCACACATAGGTCATATTCTTCCGGATGTTCATCAGGTGAAGTGTTCTGATAGGCGTTTGACAAAGTTCAACAAAGGTTGTTGACTTTACTCTAATTCTGACTTTAACGATGGATAAAGACATGTGACTGTGATTAATACGAATGACAGTCTTTGTGAACAGCAACCTGAAAGACATTACTACAATGTGCTTGAATCTGACAGTGACTGCTGCTGCTGTGTGCGCACGATGAAATAAGAGAAATTTACTGTAAAGATTCTTAGTGCCGTTGCTGTAAAGTGCTCAATATGTTCACCCAGTCCTGGGGTAAAACGCCAGACCTCCGTCTTCTCCTTCCGACCTGATCCAACTTTGTGACCAGTCTCCAAGTGCAAAACAAAATCTCTTCTCCGAGATCAAATTGATTACTCTCCTTTGCAGTTCATGATTGAATATTTGCTTGCACATATTACATCCCGGTCCACCAAAAGCTTCAAGTGCTGACTGCACCGAAAGCTAAAACCACGAACAAAGCTGGTATAGTATTCCTGCGACAGTCACATAATACTTCTTGCACCATACAGCTTCCCTCCACGAGATAGGAAGAAACTGCTCCTTCAATCCTAAAGCATCTTGAGGCATCGGACAGGTATCTCCCGTTAAGTTTCCTGATGTCAGGGACCGCGTCCCAATCAACATACCATTGATTCATGGGCACAGGAAGCTGAGACTCGTGTGTGTCTAGGTGAGGTAAGAAAACCGGCACAGCTCTCTCAGCAACCAAGTGTCTGGGCTCCTGCAGTGTGGCTCCATTTCGCCTGTTCTGGTAACCTGTTTTCACGTTCTGTTGTTCTGAAGTGGCAGCCACCTCAGTCGATTGTCGCAAGCCGACCTACACACTTCGAAAGTTCTCGAACCGCATCACAGCATTCAAGCATCGTAACTACAGGCTAAGTTGTGCATAATCAGGAACGTCTGATTACATGCAATGTTTGCCTGAAAACCCAACAACAAACCAAGAACCTAATTAAAACGGTTGAAAGTTGGGACCTTTTTCCGCACTCATCTCATATTTTAAATCATTTCCTATCTTACAACGGCATGTTTCTGTCGCGCTTAATGTTTTATCTCAGATTCACTTAAGGGAGGATGGGAATAACATATTTTGTTCTATTTTTCCTTAAATTCAACAGTCTCTCTCTGTAGCCGTAATGGTTTCCTTACCCACCTTACCGTTTAGCTTCAAAGCATGGACAGCGGGTTGAAAGGTTTGTGGAAGTCCTCCCCCCTCCCAAATACACTACTGGCCATTAAAATTGCTACGCCAAGAAGAAATGCAGATGATAAACGGGTATTGATTGGACAAATATATTATACCAGAACTGACATGTGATTACATTTTCACGCTATTTGGGTGCATAGATCCTGAGAAATCAGTACCCTGAACCATCACCTGTAGCCGTAGTAACGGCCTTGATACGCCTGGGCATTGTGTCAAACAGAGCTTGGATGGCGTGTACAAGTACAGCTGCCCATGCGACTTCAACACGAAACCACAGTTCATCAAGAGTAGTGACTGGCGTATTGTGAAGAGCAATTTGCTCGGCCACCATTGACCAGACGTTTTCAATAGGTGAGAGATCTGGAGAATTGATGGCCAGGGCAGCAGTCCTCTGTATCCAGAAAGGGCCATACAGGACCTACTGGAGGGTTTCGCAGGGATCGAATGAAGGGTAGAGCCCTGGGTCGTAAAATATCTGAAATGTAACGTCCACTGTTCAAAGTGCCGTCAATGCGAACAAGAGACATGTAACAAATGGCACCCCATACCATCACGCCGAGCGATGGCGATGACGAATACACGCCCCAACGTGCGTTCACCGCGATGTTGCCAAACACGGAAGCGACTATCATGATGCTGTAAACAGAACCTGGATTCATCCGAAAAAATGACGTTTTGCTATTCGTGCACCCACGTTCGTCGTTGAGTACACCATCGCAGGCGCTTCTGTCTGTGATGCAGCGTCAAGGGTAACCGCAGCCATGGTGTCCGATCTGATAGTCCATGCTGCTGCAAACGTCGTTGAACTGTTCGTGCAGATGGTTGTTGTCTTGCAAACGTCCCCATCTGCTGATTCAGGGATCGAGACGTGGCTGCACGATCCGTTACAGAGATGCTGATAAGATGCCTGTCATCTCGACCTCTAGTGATACGAAGGTCCGCATCTCGTGGTCGTGCGGTAGCGTTTTCGCTTTCCGTGCCCGGGTTCCCGGGTTCGATTCCCGGCGGGGTCAGGGATTTTCTCTGCCTCGTGATGACTGGGTGTTGTGTGCTGTCCTTAGGTTAGTTAGGTTTAAGTAGTACTAAGTTCTAGGGGACTGATGACCATAGTTGTTAAGTCCCATAGTGCTCAGAGCCATTTTTGTTTTTGCAGTGTTCCTGCCAGCCGTCGCCAGCGTCAGCAGCGTGGGACTCTGGTCCTTGTCTTCGTCCGTCCCCGGTTTTTTCCTCTCTTTTTCGTCCTGTACTGTTTTAGTTCTTCCCTGTCGTCATGTCAGCCCCCACCACCACTGCCACTACTACCACCACTGCCATAGTGTATACTTCGCCCTCCGCCACCACCACCACCATTACGTGGTGTGCCCAGTCGGTGCCCTCCCCCCCCCCCATTCCATCCCTCCTCTTCTAACTCTCCCTTCTCCATCGATCTTTGTCACCCCCTCCCCAGCTTCTTCCTCCTGCTCCTCTCCCTCTGATCTTTTCCCCCCTCCCCCAGACTGTCACTGCAGCTCCAGGTAGGGTGGTGGCCCGACGGGCCACTGCCCATGCCCAGTTCTCCCCATCGCCTTCGCCATCACCGCCAGCGCCGTCGCAATCGCCACCGCCTTCACCATCACAATCTCCGGCGCCGACTACTGCGCCCACGCCGGAACCTTCCACTTCCCACCACTTCCCTATAGCTCCCATCCCTCATATCAGCAACCACCCTTCCACCGCCCTTAAACACCCTAGTGGCACCCCCACCTCCTCCGCTCCCAAGAAGGCTCCGCCCCGTCCTCCTTCCCCCCCCCCCCCCCCAGGATCCCATGGATGTCTCCCCGCTTGGCCCTGTTCCCTCCACCTCCTCCTCCTCCTCCCCCCTCTTTATACAAATACCTCCTCTCACATCCTGATCCTTCCCTTCTTGAGGCCTAGAACCTCTCCCTCCTCCTCTGCCAACACTTCCCTGCTGCCCCCATCTCACTCCTCACTCCCAGATGGGATTCAGTTCTCATCTCCTCCCCCAGCCCCACCCTCCATAGTGACATCCTCTCCCGCCTCCCCATCACCCGGTTTGGCCCCAACACCTCCCTCACCCCTGCTCCTTCTCCATCTTCTACCTGCCAACCCCAACCCCGCATCGCCCGCCGACCCTCACCACCGTGATCACTTGGCTTAGTCCGACGATCACAGAGGAGGAGGTGTTGGTGGAGCTCAAGGCGCATCTCTCGCTGGAGGTGCGGCCGGTCCGCCGCATTTTTAACTTGGCCAGCCCACCCGCCTTATGCGGGTTTTCTCCAAGGACGCCCCCTCTATTGACCGTCTCCTGAAGGAGGGTGCCCTCCTCTTCAACCAGCAATATAAGGTCGACCCCTACCATTCCCCTCCTCAATCCCTTCACTGCCAGAGGTGTCTGCACTACAACGTGCACCCAACAGCTGAGTGCCATGAGGCCCCCACCTGCCCGCATTGTAGGCAAGCGCACTTCCTCCGGCTGTGCCCTAACCTTCAGTCCCCTCCCTCCTGTAATACCTGCAATGTACCCCATCCCACCTACTCCCAAAAATGTAAAGCCCAACCCCCCTCCCACCACTCCTGAACTCACTGTCCCTGTCTGCCCGCTGGACGCCCCCACACCTCCCCGCAATTCCCCTCGTCCCCCCCCACACCACCGCGGAGGACATCATCAGGTTCCTCACCATTGTCCTGCAAAACGCCCACCCATTCCAGCACTCTCACACTTTCCAACAGGTCTCCCTCACCACACGTTCTGTCTTCCACCTAAAAATGTATGCCACCTACTCCCATTACCAGGCCCATTTCACCTTCTCCCGTCTCAACACCCTCTTCTAAATCACTGTTATGACGCGGCAGCTCCGTATTCTATTCAACAATACCCATTCCCTTCCCACCAACAAGAACCTCTTCATGCACACCCTTGCAACCCACCACGTAGATGCCTTCCTTCTCAATGAAACCTTCCTCCAACCCCACCACACCATCCACACTTCACCCTACCTTCTCCACCGCTCCGATAATCCCCTCCCGATTGCACGTGGTGGTGTTGCCATTGGTCACCACCGCCAGATCCCGGTTCGGCTCCTACCTCTCCTTCCCGACCCCACCTGATCCTTAGTCTCTTCTTCCCCAGCCTTACCGTCACTTGCACCACCATCTATGTCCGCCCTAACGCCCCTATTCCTTTCGACTTCTTCTCCCGCATCGATCGCACCTTCTCCTCCTACGTGGTCGCCACCAACCTCAACATCCACAGTCATTCCACCACCCAGTTACGGCAGTGGCATCGGTTCCTCTCCACCCTCCAAGGCGACCTCGTCCCCATTTCCCAGCACACCTGCCCCGAATCCAACTCCACTCCCAATGTCATCCTCTCCTCCCCCAATCTCCTTGGCCGCATAATGGTGGATGTCCTGGACCCCATTGGTATCGACCATCTCCATGTCCTCCTCACTGTTTCAGACGCCCCAACCCTTGTACGAGGTGCATTCAAGTTCTAAGGCCTCCGATTTTTTTTCTCCGGACTGGAAAGAGATAGAAACATGCGCATTGTTTTAAAATGAGGCTGCGTTCATTGTCAATACATCCCAGGGATGGCAGCACCGTATGGCAGATGGAATTTTAAATACTTAAAATGGCGACGTTTTCCTTACTTGAATAGCGTGCAATCATTCGTTTTCTGAATTTGTGTAGTGTGAAAGCAATTGAAATTCATCGACAGTTGAAGGAGACATGAGGTGATGGAGTTATGGATGTGTCAAAAGTGCGTTCGTGAGTGCGACAGTTTAATGAAGGCAGAATATCGTGTGACAACAAACCGTAACAACCTCGGGCTCGCACAAGCCGGTCTGACGACATGATCGAGAAAGTGGAGAGAACTGTTTTGGGGGATCGCCGAATGACTGTTGAACAGATCGCCTCCAGAGTTGGCATTTCTGTGGGTTCTGTACACACAATCCTGCATGACGACCTGAAAATGCGAAAAGTGTCATCCAGGTGGGTGCCACGAATGCTGACGGACGACCACATGGCTGCCCGTGAGGCATGTTGCCAAGCGATGTTGACTCGCAATGACAGCATGAATGGGACTTTCTTCTCGTTGGTTGTGACAATGGATGAGACATGGATGCCGTTTTTCAATCCATTAACAAAGCGCCAGTCAGCTCAATGGAAGCACACATATTCACCACCACCAAAAAAATTTCGGGTAACTGCCAGTGCTGAAAAAATGATGGTGTCCATGTTCTGGGACAGCGAGGGCGTAATCCTTACCCATTGCGTTCCAAAGGGCACTACGGTAACAGGTGCATCCTACGAAAATGTTTTGAAGAACAAATTCCTTCCTGCACTGCAACAAAAACGTCCGGGAAGGGCTGCGCATGTGCTGTTTCACCAAGACAACGCACCTGTACATCGAGCTAAAGTTTCTTCGTGATAACAACTTTGAAGTGGTTCCTCATGCTCCCTACTCACCTGACCTGGCTCCTAGTGACTTTTGGCTTTTTCCAACAATGAAAGACACTCTCCGTGGCCGCACATTCACCAGTCGTGCTGCTATTGCCTCAGCGAATTTCCAGTGGTCAGAACAGACTCCTAAAGAAGCCTTCGCCGCTGCCATGGAATCATGGCGTCAGCGTTGTGAAAAATGTGTACATCTTCAGGGCAATTACGTCGAGAAGCAACGCTAGTTTCAACGATTTCGGGTGAGTAGTTAATTTGAAAAAAAATCGAAGGCCTTAGAACTTGAATGCACCTCCTAATGACCCTCCCCCGAAGTACGTCCATGATTATTCCCGTGCCAACTGGAATGCCTACCGGGATACCCTCTCCACCCAGGTCAAAGGCCACCCCTTCACCTACCACCACTTGTTGCTCCGCAATCTTCCTCTCCCTGGACTTCGAACGTGCCTACGACGGTGTATGGCATTCCAGTCTCCTCTTCAAGCTCCAAACCTTCGCCCTTCCCATTAACTATGACCGTCTGATCGGCTCCTTTCTCTCCCACCGTCCATCCTACGTCACCATCCATAACACAGATTCCTACACATTTTTGCCCTCCACCGGTGTGCCCCAAGGCTCCGTCCTCTCCCCTCTTCTATATCTTTTGTATATGGCAAACATGCCGCCGCCATCACCCCCCGTCCACCTTCTCCAGTTTGCCGATGACACCGCCTTCCTTGCCCTTGCCCCAACCCTGCAGTGTTCCCAACACCTTCTCCAATCCCATCTTGACCGGTTCACCACTTGGTGCAACCAGTGGTTGCTTGAGATCAATCCCTCCAAAACCCAGGCGATCACTGTAGGCAAAACCACCCCTTCCTTCCTCAATTTCTATCTAACCATCTATAGCCGTCCAGTCGCCGTCACCCCCACCCTTAAGTACCTTGGCGTCACCCTCGACCGTCGCCTCTCCTGGACCCCCCCCCCCCCCCCGCCCATCTCCGGACAATCCAAGCCAAGGCACACTCCTGCTTCTGTCTCCTCAAGCTCCTTTCCGGCTGTACGTGGGGTCTGGACCCCTCCACCATCCTCCACACCTATAAATCCCCCATCCACCCTATCCTCTCTTATGCCCATCCTGCCTGGATCTCCGCCCCCCTACCTTTTACAAATTCCTTCAGATCCTTGAATGCCATGCTCTCCGCATCGCCTATCGCATCCGTCTCCCCTCCCCCACCCGGATCCTGTATGACCTCATTCTGTTCCCCCACCTCCTCCTTTTCCTTTAAAGGATACAGATCCTATACACCTCCCGTAAACTCGATCCTCCTCACCCGCCTGTCTCCCCCATTCTCTCCCACCCCCACCCACTGCTACGTCTGTATTCCCACGTCCCATCTGCTCTCCATCTCTCCACCCTCCTTACCCTCTCCCAAGGTGGCTTCGGCCAGCTCCCCCTCCATGATGATGCCCTCCTCTCCTCCATCTACCCCTCCTACCAACTTTGATCCTCCCTCCCTCTTCCTGTGTTTGTTCCTTTGGGCACCCTCCCTCCCTTCTCTCCCCCTTCCCTCACTCCTCCATTTCTCCCCACTCCTCCCCTGGGCTTCCCCTCCCCTGTCCCTCTACTCCTCCTCCCATTTCCTCTGCCATTGGCATCTTTGTTCTCCCCTCTCCCCCCTCACCCTTCTTCCCCTCTTATCAGATCCCCACACTCGCACACGCTACGTGGACGTTCGCGCGCCGGAGATCATCGCCATCAGTGTCTCGTGTGTGCCATCGTGTTTTGTGTTCAGTGTTCACCGTCACACTCCATCATCACCTGTGCCATCGACATCTTCAGTGTTTGTGCGTCGTATCAACAGTTTGTAGTGTGGATTATCGTCGAGTGTGAGCGGCTCCGTGTTTGTATTTATGTGTCTACTGTTTATTACCCGCCATTATGAAACTGATGTGTATTCATTCTATGTTTTCTTACTGTCTATTATGTGGTGTCACCGCCAGACACCACACTTGCTAGGTGGTAGCTTTAAAACGGCCGCGGTCCATTAGTACATGTCGGACCCGCGTGTCGCCACGGTGTGATCGCAGACCGAGCGCCACCACAAGGCAGGTCTCGAGATACGGACTAGCACTCGCTTCAGTTATACGGACGACGTAGCTAGCGATGCACACTGTCGAAGCCTCGCTCATTTGCAGAGCAGCCTTCAGCTAAGTCAATGGCTACGACCTAGCAAGGCTCCATTAGTAACATTGCATGTATCTACAGAGTCTCACTTGTATCGTCAAGAGCGATGTACCACAAGTATGGATTAAAGTTAAGTATTCCAGAAGCTACGTACTTTTCTTTATAGCATTCATTACGTATCCTGTTTCAGACCTCATGCCCATCTGCGTGAGCTTAGCGCGTGCCTTTCGGCTACTTCCGTGGCGTGGCTGTCTTGCTACCCCACAACAGTTGGCGACGACGATTAAAACGATTTTCTTCTTTATCCTTACTTGCTTTACTTGTGTCATGGCTTCGCCACACTCTCCAGATGTACTGTCCGAATTTTATCGCTTGCAGACTCAGCAGACGCAGGCGTTATTGGATGCCCTTATTGTCGTGTGTAGGGGTGCAAACGTACCGTGTGATAGTGAAATTATTTCCCCGACGCGACGTAGCAACTCTGTCCTACGAAGAAATTTTGTTGGCATTGGACGCCTATTTCAAAGAAACAGTCAATGTCGTTGCAAAACGGTATACATTCTTTCGTACAAAACGTACGGCCGGTCAGACTAATAGGGATGGGTTGCAACATAGCAAGGCCTTACTAGGGATTGTGCTTTTGAGTGTGAATGTGGACTCCCTTATTCAGATACTATAGTACATGATGCAATAGCACAGAACATTTCTGATGTTCGCATACGGGAACAGATTTTGAAACTAGTCGATCCCTCCCTTCAACAAGTGATAGACATATTGGATAGACAAGACACGCTTGACTTTGCTCAGGAATCATTTGCAACTTCGCCAGCCATGTGTAACATTAACCGGTCGGCCGGGTGCGCTGCACGGACCGGTAAACTGCCCTCGCACATGTCCATGCAGCTGCCGCCACGCTCTAAACCAGGTGTGTCGCGCCAGCATACAAATGCAGTGAAATCATGCGCCCGGTGTGCTACTAGACATTCGCCAGCCATGTGTAACATTAACCGGTCGGCCGGGTGCGCTGCACGGACCGGTAAACTGCCCTCGCACATGTCCACGCAGCTGCTGCCACGCTCTAAACCAGGTGTGTCGCGCCAGCATACAAATGCAGTGAAATCATGCCCGCGGTGTGCTACTAGACATTGTGTAACATTAACCGGTCGGCCGGGTGCGCTGCACGGACCGGTAAACTGCCCTCGCACATGTCCACGCAGCTGCCGCCACGCTCTAAACCAGGTGTGTCGCACCAGCATACAAATGCAGTGAAATCATGCCCGCGGTGTGCTACTAGACATTCGCGTGAAAATTGCCCGTCACGCCAAGCTATTTGCTTTTTCTGTAACAAGAAAGGACATGTTCAAAGTGTTTGCCAGAAAAAGCTCAGATCAGACAATCACAACCATTCCAGGCCCTTTGCTTCGCGCCGGAATCGAACCAAGAATACACAGGCTCGTGAACCTTCGCCCATGGACATTCATGTAGTTAATTCCACTTCGTCCAGTGCCACTCTCTCTAACAGTGACTGTGTTCGTCCCACAACAAGTGTGCGTCGACGTCGCCGGAAATCACGTCAATTAGCAAGTGATGCTGTACCTGTATCAGTTCAAATTACACGAGACAGTCGGTCTTGTCGTCGGCAGGACAATAAACTTTTTGTAGATTTGGACTTTAATGGCAAGATCATACCATTCCAGCTCGATACCGGAGCTCCAGCTTCATTGATCAATCACAACGCAACTGGGCAAACCTCCGTTGCATGCCGCAACTGTTGAGTTACATAGTTATTCAGGACAGCAGATCCCTGTGTCATGACAGTGCACTCTTCTTGCAACATACAAGGGACAAACTAAACTTGTGTCATTTTACGTTCTTTGTTCTTCTACTGCAGTGAACTTGTTTGGTTTAGATTTATTTCAGTTGTTTAACTTGTCAGTAGTCAATCAGGTCCTCTCAGTGAACCAGACTGTGCCTTCCGCCAGTGTTTCTCGTCTATGTGAAGAATTTGCAGACATTTTTGCACCGGGCCTTGGTTGCGCTAAGAACTATGAAGCACATTTGGAACTGAAAGTAAACGCGCAACCGAAATTTTTCAGAGCGCGCAATGTTCCCCACGCATTGCGTGATGAGGTCGCAAGAACATTACACGATTTGGAATCACAAGGTGTGAGTGAATGTGCGCAATGCCTCTTCCCTTTCAGCTCCGCTTCATCGCTTACGCCATACAGGTGTTCCGTTCGTCTGGACGACGGAATGCGAACGCGCTTTTCGCCAGTTGAATTCGGCGTTGCTTTCAAATACTTGCCTTACGCCATTCGATCCCCAGAAACCCGTTTTGTTGATGGTAGATGCATCGGATTTCGGGATCGGTGCTGTGCTTGCGCACAAAGATGGGTCGCATGATCGCCCTATTGCCTTTGCGTCAAAATTGCTCTCGTCAGCGCAAATAAATTATTCACAAATCGAGAAAGAAGCTTTGGCTCTCGTATTTGGTGATAGTTTCATGATTTCTTGTATGGTAGTCACTTTACCATAATCACAGACCACAAACCTTTGACATCGCTTATTCATCCGAACAAGCCTGTACCTCCACGTACAGCGCCGAAATTCATTCGCTGGTCTATTTTCCTCTCGCAGTACCGCTACGATATCTTGTATCGGTCCACTGCTAAGCACGGAAACGCCGATGCGTTGTCCCGTTTGCCTGTTGCTGAGGATAGAGCATTCGATTCTTCCGAATTTGCTTGCATGTTCATTGTTTCGGAAACCAATGGCGCGGTCGAATCGTTTCCGATTGATTTTCGTCGTGTAGCTACAGCCACAGCTGCTGACCCTGCCCTTGCTACGGTTTTGCGTTTTGTTGCTACGCAATGGCCCTTGTCAAAGTCACGGATCGAGGATCCGCTGGTTCGCCGATTTTTTGCTCACAAGGACAGACTTTTCGTACGATGTGGTGTTTTGTTTTTGCGTTCTGATAATGATCAGTCCAGAGTCATGGTCCCACGTTCGTTACAGTCCTCTGTTTTACGGCTTCTTCGCCACGGACATTGGGGTATAGTGCGAACGAAACAACTTGCTCGTCAGCACTGTACTTGGTTCGGAATCGATGCTGCGATTACGAATATGTGCTCTTCTTGCATGGTGTGTGCCGAACAACAATCCGCACCACCGCGGAAATTCTTTGCATGGCCAAAAGCCACTTCCCCTTGGCAACGCTTGCACATCGATTTTGCTGGTCCATTCTGGAATGCTCGATGGTTGGTTGTGGTCGATTCTTTCAGTAATTTTCCTTTTGTTGTCCGGATGTCTTCCACGACGTCATCTGCCACCATCCAAGCTTTATCTGCTATCTTTTGCATTGAAGGTCTTCCACAGACTATTGTTTCCGACAATGGCCCACAATTCATGTCCGCAGAATTTGTCATTCTGCAAGGCCAATGGTATTCAACATCTGACATCCGCGCCGTTTTCGCCTCAGTCAAACGGTACCGCTGAACGATTGGTCCGGACTTTCAAGTCCCAGATGTTGAAGTTGAAAGAGTCGCATTCTCGGGAGGACGCATTGTTGCTCTTTTAGTCTTCGTATCGCTCTCAGCCCCGAGATGGTCGCTCGCCGGCTGAGTTGCTCCACAGTCGTCCTCATCGAACCTTGATGTCTTTGCTGCATCCGCCGCATCCGGTTCCTGTGCAGCGGCAGACTCCTGCTTTTGCTCCTGGCGACGTTGTATACTATCGCACCTATCGCGGTTCACGGCGTTGGCTCGCAGGGTGCATTCTTCGCTGCCTCGGCCGCGCGATGTATCTGGTTTTGGGGGCCTCTGGTGAGGTGCGTCGGCATCTCACTCAGCTGCGCCTCTGTCGTCGTCCGGGTTCTGCCGCTCCCCGTCTGCTTTCAGCGACGGTGCCGTCCGGTCAGCGCCTTGGGGACCCATCGACTGGCTCGCCTCTTCCCCAGGTGTTACCGACGCTGCCTTCCATTTTGCCCCATTGCGCCGCGTCGCCGCCGCCGCCGCCGCCGCCGCTTGGTCTCCCGCCGGCGCCGCCCGCAGTGGCCGCTTCGCTGCAACCGCCAAGCGCCTCACTGGGTCACGCGCCGCCGATTGCTTCCCGTGACCAGCTGTCCTCCGCCATGGAACTCTTGCCCGCTCCGGACCACATGGCGTCTTCGCGCGTCGGGTACCCCGACGCAATGGAGGTCGACCCTTCAGCCCCTCCTGTCTTTTTACGGGCGCATACACCGCATGTTGACGTGCACCCTGGACTAGATTTTCAGGCGTTTCCTAGCTCCCCTCGGACCGAATGGCCGGGTGCGGGTGGCACAGCCTCGCCTATTGTTAGGCTCCCCACCTCATCGCATACGTCAACATGGGGTCCTCCCCATGGCGGGCGGAAGCCTTATAACACGACCGTTCGCCGATTTGCGGGGGAGGAATGTGGTGTCACCGCCAGACACCACACTTGCTAGGTGGTAGCTTTAAAACGGCCGCGGCCCATTAGTACATGTCGGACCCGCGTGTCGCCACGGTGTGATCGCAGACCGAGCACCACCACAAGGCAGGTCTCGAGATACGAACTAGCACTCGCCCCAGTTGTACGGACGACGTAGCTAGCGATGCACACTGTCGAAGCCTCGCTCATTTGCAGAGCAGCCTTCAGCTAAGTCAATGGCTACGACCTAGCAAGGCTCCATTAGTAACATTGCATGTATCTACAGAGTCTCACTTGTATCGTCAAGAGCGATGTACCACAAGTATGGATTAAAGTTAAGTATTCCAGAAGCTACGTACTTTTCTTTATAGCATTCATTACGTATCCTGTTTCAGACCTCACGCCCATCTGCGTGAGCTTAGCGCGTGCCTTTCGGCTACTTCCGTGGCGTGGCTGTCTTGCTACGCCACAACATATTATATGGCTGAAGAGCAGCGTAGAATGCTGCTGACAGCCTGCCTGTGGTACAGGTTTTAAAATAACAATAAAGAAAAAACAAACAGCGAAGTTCTGAGCCGCATTGTACTCTGTGTATCAGCATTGTCTGTTAGTTTTCATACATGTGGATCTACTTAAATCCCCTGCATTAAGTAAGGTCTTTCGCGTTTATGTTGGAAGCTTTTGCCCCTATCGATATCCCGCCCTGTTCTGTAATACGTCTGTGAATTGAATGTTTCCGAGGTAGTAATTTTCACTACACAGAATCTTGTTGCTTTATGAGTCAGATCTTGAGGCGACGTGGCGAGTGGCTGACTCTTTACGATAGTAGAATTAACAGATAAAGAATCGCGCACGTGGTAATCAAAATAATTTTACATTTAAATAATCCAAGATCATCTGCTGAATTTTCTTATGTAAGATGCAGATTGAAGGGCACATTGTTCCATGGGCCCTGTAGCGAGCTATTCCTCGTCTGACTCATAGCAGTATGCATGCTAATAATTCTCATCCCTGTTAGAGTCTCTATCGTGATTTTCATTCCGTGACGGTCAAACTCCCTCACATACCTGTCTATTGGCACCTGATAATGTTACCTGATTCCTCACTGAGAGATACTACTGATGAGACGTTTGTTGAACCGGGTATATCACGCTAAATTAAGCGAGAATAGAGCCTATTTGCTGCGTGGGATAGCTGCTCTGTCTAGGGCGTCTTGTCACGGTCCGCGCGGCTTCCCCCGCCGGAGGTTCGAGTCCTACCTTGGGCATGGGTATGTGTGTCGTCCTTACCGTAAGTTAGTTTAAATTAGATTAAGTAGTGTGTAAGCTTAGGGACCAATGACCTCTGCAGTTTGGTCCCATTAGACCTTACCACAAATTTCCAAATTTTCCAAATAGAGAAAACTGGCTTGTATTCCAAAAAAGACTTTAATTATCGTCCAAACCACCAAGAAATGATTTAACGCCAAGCGAGATGACGCAGGTTTAGCACAATGGTCTCGCATTCGGGATGACGACGGTTCAATCCCGCGTCCGTCCATCCTGATTTAGGTTTTCCGTGATTTCCCTAAGTCGCTCCAGGAAAATGCCAGGATGGTTCCTTTCAAAGCGCACGGCCAACTTCCATCCCCATCCTCCCTTAATCCGATGAGACTGATGACCTCGCTGTCTGGTCTCCTCCCCCAAAACAACCCAACCCAAAAGATTTAACGTATAAGAATTTGCATAACACTTGCAAAGAGTACCTTGAGCACTTATAAAGAAAATAATGAAATGTCCATTCTGTCTTCGTATGGTAGGTCGGACATTGCGTTTCCACTGAGTTCTTGTTTGTGGATTGGATTGGATTGCTTTGGGAGAAGAGACCAAACAGCGAGGTCACCGGTCTCATTGGATAAGGGAAGGATGGGGAAGGAAGTCGGCCGTGCCCTGTCAAAGGAACCATCGCGGCATTTGCCTGAAGCGATTTAGTGAAATCACGGAAAACCTAAATTAGGAAGGGCGGACGCCGGATTCAACTGTCGTTTTTCCGGATGCGAGTCCAGTGTGCTAACCACTGCGCCAACTCGCTTGGTACATTGTATTTGCTGAATTAGATTCAGATATAAGGTCTTAATTTTTCTCTGATACATCACGACCCTTGCGAATACTATGGAGACATACAGATTAATTATTTGTCATTTCTCCTTTCGTAGAAGACAACGTGTCTCATTAGCTGGCACTAAACAAAAATTCACTCCATGCGGTAAAAGAGGACGCTTAATTAGTGATGTTATAGTGAGGTACTTACACTCAAGTTCAGAAAAAAGCAGAACACCTTGAACGACTAGAGAGAGGACGTTCATATTCGCGGGACACGAACATTACTATGTTCTGCAGAAATGATTATCATTTGAGCCATGTCGACCAGCTGGTAAAAGGTCAACATCGATATCGCGGCGCAAAGCTACCGACAGGTAAAATATATTTGCCGCTCTCTTTGTAGCTATAAACCGAAGGTAAGGGATCGTTGTAACTGAGCAGAAGTTCAGGATGTCTCGCAGACGTATGAGAGAAGCGTACCGTCAAATCAATGAGTTTGAAAGGGGGTGCATCCTAAGCATGAGAGACTGTGATGCATTCTTTCGGGAAATTGCTGCTCATGTTGTACGAGATGGATCAGATCGCACCACCCGGCCGCCATCCGAGAAAGTCGGTTTGGGGACAGGAATGGCATCAGATAGCGTTTCCGGATGAATCCAAGTTCTGTGTCTTCCAAAATAATAGCCGAATTTTGGTTCGCCGATGGCGGGGGGAGCGGCATCACATTGACTACATACATTTCTAAATTAAGGCCTTCCTAGTAGTGTGGGGTGCTACTTGTTATAACCACAAATCACAGTTGGTGCATGTCCAGGGCACTGCGTCCAGTGTGTTCTTCGTGAATGATATCCTGCGATCCGTAGCCATACCCTTTCTGCGTAAAACCCCAGATGCAATTTTTCAGCAAGATAATGCACGACTACTTGTTGCTGCACGGACACATGCCTTTAAGGTGTCAAAGGATGCCAGCCATTTGCCACGGCCCGCCAGATCATCAGACTTGCCGCCAGTCGAAAATTTGTGGGATATGGTAAAACGACGGCTGCAAGCGCTGTGACCAACGCCAACCATTACATATGAACTTCGCAACCTGGAGAATTCACCATTGGTGGCTATACCACACGACGCTTTTCGCGCCTTACACGCGTCAATGCCATCACGTATGTAACAAATTATCATAGTCCATAGCGGACCCTGTGTGTACTAGGCAACAGGCAACATACTGAAACCAGGTGACTGAAGTACTAATCATTTCTGCAAAACACAGTATTTGAATCGTCCCCTTTGAACAATTATACAAGACTGTGCTTAAACTGACACACAATATTTTTAGCGCAACGCAATTTGACTTTCAATAATCCCTACAAAAGAATGGCCCTGACTAGCATTAACTCATACCTTTCACAAATCACTTACCTCACAAAAATCTTCGTTACTCGAACTACTGCAATACACCGAGCGCCACTACTGCCAGCTAAATAAAAGATTCAAACTACGGAAGGCACTAACTACTGATAGGCATAGTTAGCAAATGAAAGATTTCAATAGAGAACAAACAATATATTTACCTTAATAGTGTTGAAAACTCGTAATATACATAGCAGTTCATGACATCCAGTCTTACAAATTTCAAAACTCCGCCATCTCTCTCCCCACATCCACCACTGCTGGCGGCTCACCTCCAACTGCGCAACGCTACGCGCTGTTCACATCCAGCTGCCGCTGCCCAACACTACAATGGCAGACAACAATGCAAACTAGCCACAGACTGCACACAGCACAGCAAGTGATTTTCATACAGAGCGCTACGTAACGTTGCCAATAAGAATACATAAACAGCCTACTTACATAGCCCCCATGCTCTCCACAAAAAAATTTTACAAATTGTTTTGGACAGTAGCCAATAATGATTTGATAAAATTTTTCATAATTACAATAACAAAGATATCAAAGGCACACACTTATTGATACAATGTTGCTCAAAAGCTAAAATTTTCTCACAGTCCATAAAGATAGTCCTGATCGAC